>NC_056751.1:720838028-721010528 GCF_019279795.1 Protopterus annectens | reverse complement strand
AATACCTCTGGCATCATAGGCAAGCTCAACAGCTTAAATGTAAATCCATATTTCACAAGATGGGGTGCGAAACCGCCAAAGGATAGAAACCATAAAGTCAAAATCGCTGGTGCCATGTCACACTCAGAGCCAGTCACAAGTGGTGTCCCACAGGGCTCTGTCCTGGGACCCCTCATGTTTGGCATTTATTTCTCAGATGTGGAAGCAAACATGGGAGGGTAGTGGCTGACAAAGTTCAAAGATGACTGCATACTAGGTACCATAGTTGATACACCAGCTGACACATACATCCTACAGAAAGTCCGCACTGAAACGGACAACTGGTGCTGGAGTCATGGCCTTAAACTGAATGCCAAATAATGTATAGTCATCCCCTTTGGGAAAAACAAAGTACCCACATATTATCACATAGACAGTAACCCACTGAGTACAGACAAAGTAATCAGAGACCTGGGGACACAAATCGATACTGACCTCTCATTTGACACCCACGTTGCCAAAGTGGTTGGATAGACTTCCTACCTTGCCCACCTTATCATGAAGGGATTCACATCCAGATCAAAGGAGGTCATTGTATCCCTATACTCCTCCCTTATCAGGCCCATGAATGTGTACTATGTCCCATTTGATATGTACCTCACCTGGCACTTGCAACAGCTAGGGAGACCCCATAAGTACCTCACCAAGAGGATCAAGGGTCTCCAACAAATGTCATATGCTGCCAGACTAAAGAAACTCCAGCTCTTTTTCGTAGCATACCACCTACTTAGAGGGGATCTGTGCCTGACGTACAAGGCCATGTCCAATCAGGAATTGATGGACATGTTCCACCTCATAAAATCCAAATCCATCAGAACCACAAGAGCTACAGATTTAAAACTCAGCACAAATATGAATAGGACATGCTGTAGGGACAGATTCATAACTCAGAGGCTTCCCATACTCTGGAACAGAATCCCAGTTCATGTTAGGCAGAGCCCCTCACTGACTCTCTTCATGTGAATTCTTGACGAGTGGATGGGAGATCATAGGTTTACACCAGGGATCATCTCTGTGTCACTACTAGACAGAGGCACAGTAAACTAATGCTATTATGTAAGGGGTCTTCACTGTGTCACTACTATACAGAGGCACAGTTTTTTAAATCTATTCTGTACACTGTCTGCAGATAGCCTAGTACTAAAATATGACACTGTGAAACTATATATGTCTATGTATTTCTACATCCCTCTCTCTCTCTCTCTCTATATATATATATGCATATTATATATATATATATATATATATATATATATATATATATATATATATATATATATATATATATATATATATATATATATATATATATATATATACATACATATATATCTTGATATACATACGTATACACATGATATATATATATGTATATATATATATATCTATATATATATATATATATATATATATATATATATATATATATACTCCTTTTTAGTTCCACATATGTATACACACAGTAATGTACTGATGAACATCCATTACTGTACAACCTACTTATACATTGCGCTACAACCTACATTGCTATGTGCACATAGCTACCTTCACATACATATGTATGTAGAGCCTTCAGTGACAGTTGCAGTATGTCCCCGGCCCTATGCACATCTTCATGTACATAGATACAGACCAATAACAAATATGGAGGGTTCACAGTATATAGACTATTATATTAGTACTTTACATTACCTGTGTTTGTTGCAGCTGTTTGCGTAGGCTTTCAGTTATTTGGCCTGCTGTCAACTTGTTTGTTTTGTTGTTACTTTTTTTTAAATTTTTTTATTTCTTTCTTTCTCTTTCTCTCTTTCTCTTTCTCTCTCTCTCTCTCTCTCTGTCTCTACCTCCAGAGGGTGCAATGACAGTATTGCATGTGTGGACTGGGAGTACAGGATGCTTTTGTAGGTATCTGCACATGTCCATGTGATGGCCTCTGCACCAATTGTTAGCCAGCATTTACTAATTGCATGCAGCCTGTTGTGTAGTGATTGCAGTTCTCACTGTGATTTCAGGACAGTGCTATAAAAAGGTCTGTTAGGTAGGCGTAGCCCTATCAGATTATCAGGGTGGGGACCATGCTGGTTTGCTGTGGACACTGTTCTGTGAGTGTAAGGGTTGGTATGTCTCTCACATTTCAGGCTGTGTTGTAGACACTGCAATGCATGTTGTACTGTAAGCTGAGTATTCCTTCCTCCAGTTTCCTCTTCTCCGTGTGTATGTAAACTGACACCTACGACTAGTAATACTGTGTATATGGATGTGTGTGCTTTCCTGTGGGAATTGTGGTGTAACTGGTATACAGCAGTGGCTTTGCAATCTGTTGTTATGGCTTCAATATTGCCCTTTACATTCACTCCTTGTATGCCTGCTAGGTGTCTTTCCTGTAATGTGTTGCTATGGCTTTCCTATTTTCCATTTACATTCACAGCTTCTAATGCTTGCTATATCTGTTTGGGCAGCAATTCCCTATGTGTTTGTTGTGGTAGGGTGTTACTGCATGCAGTGTGGTCTGGCCATGGTCTGGGCCTTGACACTTACAAGGGTATTTGATCATGCTGCTGAGCAGGCCTCAGATACTCTCAGGTACATCTTTTATCAGCCTCATGGAATGGTACATATCAGTGGGATACTCCAATGAAATATTCTGATATTCTGCAGTTGTGACTGTGGGTTATTTCAAGCATATGTATTACTACACCATTTGTGACGTGCAAGTGGTGCATACTTTCAGTAATTCATAGTTACCATTGCATGTGTAGTAACACCTTTATGCCCACTGTTAGTACATTTCACAGGGTGTCAGTTGGGCACAGTTGACATTTGTTTTCACATCAGGAACATCCCTGTAACTCAGTCACAGTTGCTATGTCTGGACTCTTAACTATTCAACTATGGCAGTGTTTATCCTGCTCTGAGTATGTGTGTGGCTTGCCAGATGCTACTGTGACATTATTACCTACTAGCTACCAACTAGCGTGGCTGTTTCTCTTCACACGGTACTATTTTACAAATCCACTAGATTTGACAGTAAATAGACATGACATGCTTTGTGTACTAGACATGCTATATTCCCTTTACATTCATTCCTACCATTTCATGATATATTTCTTTCAGCACAATGTCTTTGTGTAGCAGTCATGGCTTAGTGGTAAGTCATGCAGACTAGTGTTTCCAAGGTAATGGCTTAGGTTACTTGAACATTTAAGAGATATTAGAATTAGCAAGTTAGAGAGCCCTTTAGCCCAACATTTTTGTGAACATCATGGTGGCCAGAGTGATAGTCTTCAAGCTACTATTTTGCAACAGGTAGCTGTTGATGAATTTGATGTTACTGTTGTTGAAAAGTTACTTTTAAAGAAAGAAACAATTTTTATCTTGAAATATAGCACTTTGTTACCTAAAGGTCTGAATACAGACTGCTGCTGGAGAAGTGTTATTTGATTGAATTTTATTAAGTAATTGGTTGATTGTTTTATTGTTTTATGGTTTAATTAACTGTTAGTATTTAAACTGCTTTTTGTGTATGATGGGGTACTCCTTGAAGGCTTACTGTGGCCGAGGCACTAGAGAAATAAACGTTTTTTTCATTGGCTTGGTTGTTTCGTTTTGTGCTGCAGCAACTCATCCACTTATTGTTTGTTTCATTTAGTGTTTCCAAGGTCCTGGGTTCGAGACTGACAGAGGTATTTTATTTTGCTGCTGAGAAAACTACAGGCCTTGTCATTAAGAGCGACGAAGGCACTTTTAAGCAGTTGTAAGCGGGTTAGCGCGGGTTTGCGTGGAGGTCACGCATGTGCACTGCCGCTTAGCTTCACGCACACACGCTTAGCTAAGCACACAGAAGCGCCTCCAGCTTACTACTGCTTAAAAGTGCTTACTCTGACACACCCGCGCTATTTACTTTTAAAGAAAAGAAAATGGGGAGATAGGAAAGTGGTGAAAAAGGGGGCACAAAGAGAGTAGGACAGTAGGAAAACAAGCTCGGGTTTTTGCAGGAGGGATGTAGGAAAGGCCCATAGCTGCCCATTTCTTCATCAGCAGCAGCTGTGCATATGTTTGTAATTTGGTGTGAAATTTGAAACCTTCCACCCCTGAGAGAGGTGTGAGGACAACAATATTTGTTGTACAGCCAATTGTAATTGCCAGTTTACATGTCCAGCAGACATGTGTGCAAAATGGGCAGCTATGTATGGGGCGTAATTTTTTTGTGGGTACAGAGTGCCCCTTTTTTTTTCAGGTGAGAGTGGTATGTGAGGTACAGGAAGTCGGTATAGCTGGGGAGGTAGGTAGGGGAGGTTAACAGACAAGGCAAACAAGATGCATACAGGGGTGGTGTATGACACATGTGGGGGGATACACAATTGACGGGGATGGATGTTTGGACATCTCGAGCCCATGAGCCCACAGATGGCAACAGTGGAACTGAGATCCCTACCCATGGGCAGTTGCCACTGTGCCTTCACTGCCCAGGACAGGGCTGTGCTGGAGGTTGTGTAGGACAGGCAGCAGGCACGCCCGTGAGTTGTGCCACCCGTGCCTCAAGCTGGCATAGGGGCCCAAGCACAGCTTGCCTGATCTCCCTACGCACCACAGTCCGGACACTACGGAGGGTGAGTGGATGCTCTCCTCCGGCCACGCTTTCAGATTGGGGACGAGCCCCATCCCCTGCAGCGCTTCCACCCGCAGGTGGCACAGGGCCACCGGAGGAGGGTCCGGCCTGGGCACTACTGCCAGGTGCACTCGCCAGCTGAGGTGGAAGAGGTGGGTCCACTGGAACCTGCCTTCCCTGTTGTCCTATGTTTTGCATTATTTTATGACAGTTTGGGTTAGTAACGTACAATACCATTCACAATTAGTTGTAACAGCATGCATTAGTATTCCCATTAACCAAACACCCATAAATTCAAGCCATTGAACAGCAATAACACATGCATAATTTGAACAACAATACACAATCCAACAACATGCAGGGTTGATTGATGGCAACAGGCCATCAGGTTTGGATGTATGAACAGGGCACATGCATCAACGTACATGCAAATATGTATGAATCAACAGGACAAATGTCCAGGGGAGTTAATTGTGAATACACATACCCATTTCATATGGAATGGATTATTTGTGGTTATAGGGTAGGGTGAAGAAATATTTCATTAACAACTTCAAATACCTATACATATGCTGTACATTTCTACTAGCTGCAGATATATACACACTACAGGTCTGACTACAGTTTCCTATGTGTAAACTTATGCATGTTGGTGATAGGAAAGTTACTGCTACATTAATATACATTTCATTTTTATTCATACACATTCATATCTGGCTCTGTTCAGCTACAGCATCCTGCTACATTTGCTTTATATGGCTCTAGACAACTGTGGATGTTTGGTATTTCATACAACCATACTATCTGCATATTGCAAACTGACAGCAACATATCCAAATTGTGGGACACACATTCCAGCTTCAGTACTTTATTCCACACATTTCGCTGTTCGGTTGTGCCTGTCACATTCATTTCATTCTGTACTGACTGCAGTATACTTTATTCAGGAGTTATTACAACTTTATTGGTGGATTCATCCCTCTTTCTCACACTCTCACTTGTTTTATTTTTACAATTCAGGATGGTACTTAATTCTAGGCTTTATTGACATGTTTTACTTGGTTAAAACAATCCTTTCCAACAGTCTCACTTGTGTCATGTTTCAGAATTTAAACGGGGATATATTTCACACATGTGTTTTACTCAGCTTGTGTAGCTGTAATTTTCAGCCTGCTGCAGGTTATGTACTATTATATTACAGGTGGAACATCTTTATTTCATACATGTTTCATTTTTATTTTTGGATTACAGGCTGTATCACACTTATGTAATCGCACAGTACTAGCAGAATCTCTCTTACACTGTTACTTGCACTTTATATTAATAGGTGACTACACTGCACTCTTTTGCAAGCTGTCTTACTTATATTTTTTAACAGTTACAGGGAGAGAATTACTAACCTGCCTGGTGGTGCAAACGCACAAGCCTATCGGCATAGGCTCGACGATTCATGGAACAGACACCTGCAGCTTCAATATAAATGAAGTAATATTGGAATACACATCTCCATAATATCAGCTAGGTTAACTTTCTACATAAATAATTACATGTAACTTACTCAGTAGTGGGGCATTGGTCATTTGCCGGGCCTCCTGGATCCAATGGTTCAGTTGGTCCTGCTTACATCTCTTCAGGTACGCATGGTGGTGACGGACCTGTTCACCAGTCCTTGGTATTCCTGTGGCACTGGTGAGATCATGTGCCAACCGGTCCCACGCCTCAGCCTTGTATGCTCCCCACAGGACCTGGCCTTGCATGAGTTGGGCCTCATGATCATGGACGAGGAGCCAAACCATATATTTGGACTCCTCAATGCCCCAGCTCTGTGCTCGGAAGCAACTACCCTCTACTACACCTGCCATCCTGACTGCAAATCGGTTCCACAATCAGTTATGCTGTGTATTCCCGCCTATGGGGCTTATATATATGCCATTTTTCCCGCACTTATCTGTGATTGGCCATTTTGGAAATCTATCAGCTTCACAAAACCTGCTTTGTCATGCTTCTCTTTCCATACATTCCTATATATATGCTATTACTGCATTTCTAAGAGCAACTGTCATGGCTAAGTGGTTCAGTACTTTAACTATGGTGCATGGTATCCTGAGTTCGAGCCTGGCCATTGCTTTTTATATTTTATGACTGTCTACACAAGCTAGGAGGTGTGTCTGTGTAAAGGCAGTTTTGATACAGCTTGCTCAACGTTGCATGCCGGTTAGCTTGTTGGCGCTTTGCGCAGCTCTGTGCAAATGGGTTATGCTGGTTTACGCGTCGTTTGGCTGTCAGCACACATATTATGCTCAGCTCAGCTACGGGCACACAGTTTCAGCATGTTAGAATGCTGCTCAACCCCGGGCACTCATTTTACACCTGTTAAACCACTGCTCACCTATGGGCAGATATACTCAGCTTGTTAGAGTGTAGCTCAGCTATAGGCACTTCTGACATTTTTTTTTATTATCACACATTTCTTCATACTACATGGCCCATTTCATTACATTTTACATAAAAATAATTTTATATATGTACATATATGTCAGGGAATTGTTTCGTGCTTATTTCACTAAAAATAAAAAATTGATGTTGTGGGGGCTCGAACCATGACTTCCTCCTCTTCAGCCGACGGCTCTACTGATACGCTATTGCTTCTTGGCTTACTTTGCATATTTAGATCTTATATACTTTTCCACTGACTGCTAACTGTGGCTAAGTGACGGGCACGCCTGCGCAAACGAGCGCAATCACGGGCAAACATCTTTAAAACTTATAAAAAAATATATAACGTTCATTTTTACATTTTATGTTTATAGTCTGTGGGGGCATGTGTTGTGTTGTGTTTATTGACATTTACGTGGACTCTGTCATGGAGGTTTACTTTCGGGACTGTTACTCTTTTGGGGGCGTGTCCGTTTGCAGGGCTCGCCCTATGGACACGCCCCCTGCTTTCTTACATGGACCGTGTTAGCCTTGGGTGTGAGTCAGCATGCCCTCATGAATATGCATGGCATGCTGACGTCACATCGCTTAACTGCAGCCTCTGTGTAAGCCTTGTAACTCTTACACGGAGGCTTCGTGAATCCTGCCCACTATTTAAGTTTAATTTTAACAACCATTTAATTCACAACTACATGCCGCAAAAGAAAAGTGATAGATGTTAGAAAAAACACCTGAATAACTGCTAATTTTAGTTAACCATTTAATTCGCAACTACCATTCTCTGGCCTTTTTAAATGTATGTCACACTTTTGTAGGTATATTTCATTAAATAAACGTGGTTGTGGCATTTAAAATCATTCCGGTGTTTGTATTCCATTTTTCTGCTTTTTATTGCTTTATTGGACGATCGGAAAATAGACTTGTCTGATGTGCATTTGCAGTAACTGCATTTGATTTGCGTTTTTTACCATTCCAATAAACTTGGTTCTGTTATTGAATGTCATTCTGGTATTTGTTTTTGCATTGCTTACCATTCTCTGGCCTTTTTAAATGTATGTCACGCTTTTGTAGGTATATTTCATTAAATAAACTTGGTTGTGGCATTTAAAATCATTCCGGTGTTTGTATTTAATTTTTCTGCTTTTTATTGCTTTATTGGACAATCGGAAACTTGGCTATGTGAAACTGACAGATGCATTCCGATTCCAGATACTGAATTTGCATGATATGACAATAAAAGGCTTTTTATTTCTTCATTTTATTATTAAATTTGGACATGTGAAACTGACAGATACATTCCGGTGACAGCTACATGACGGCTAATTACTATTAATGAAGCTTGGTAAGTTGTGGGCGTTTAGGGGTGGAGTTTGCTATTGCGCATCCTGCGAGGTACTAGACTGTTAGATAACCCTAGCTTCTTATGTGTTTGTCATGTTTCCTTATGCATTGCTGTGTCCACTGCAGAAATAACCTAACTTTATATGTGTTCCTCATGCTTCCTTATGCTGTGTTTGTTTGTGTTGCTGCTGCCAGACTTGAGGTGTATGTTCATGTTCTTCCTTGCTGCTGCAGAGTCAAGGTGTGTCCAGAGGGGTATGTATGTTGTCTTGCTGCTGCCAGAGTCAAGGTGTGTCCAGAGGGGTGTGTGTGTTGTTTTGCTGCTGCCAGAGGGTGTGTGTGTGTGTGTGTGTGTATAATGCCTTAGTCAGGTATACCTGGTGGTTAGTGTTACTCAGGCTCAAACCCTGTACTTAGGTACAAGAGCCTGAATTCTCTACCCAGACAACCACTCGTGGTTCAGAGAATTGAGTCCATAGCTCTAATCTGTCCAGATTTTCACAGAATATTTGGCTTATACTTTTGGTGTTCTTCTTAAAATTTGTGGTTTTCTGCCAAATCAGTGAGAACTGAATTCACTAAATAATGATAGCCCTTTAAGTTTCAGTCTTCCTGTCTTTTAGGAAACACATGGTAACACAAAACACTTTCTAAGATTATACAAGCAATATTGGACATTTGCCCCTTCAAATAAATTTTGTTTTTTTCCGGATTTCTTGTGCTGTGAAGTTAAGAGATTTAGTTGAGTGTCAAGTGGATTTTACAAGGAGCCGAGAGCTTCAGGGGAAGAAAAGTTTAGTGTTGCTTATGCAAAGCTGTTTGTGTTGTTAGTAACACAACAGGTAGGATACTTGCTTTTGATGCAGAAGGCTGTGGGTTCTGCTCCCACAATATGCAGATGGATTGCTGATACTGTACTGTGTTGCACTTTAAAGAGAGTAGATTCTGCAGTCCTGTGAATGTCCTGCTTTGGAGAAGTTACCTAGTGCAACATGGAAGAGAAGGACATCTACAGTTTGCCATCCATTCCCTACTGCAATATTACTAGCTTACTATTTTTTAACGTAACGTAGGCAATTTATTCTGTAAGGGCAACACACACTTTATTTGTAGATGAAATAATGAAATATAAAGTTTGTTTGCTAGCAGCAACCTCTTCATTAGTTACAGATCCATTTAATGTGGAATTATTTATATGACTCCCTTCTGTAGATATTTTGCATATTTACTGATAATGGTAAATTGTAATGACAGACGTTTGAGTGGCTTTTTACTTCTGAAATTTTCTGAAATGGGTAGTTTTGTCATTATTGTTTCATATTTTGTTTCATTGCTTAATAGAACACTGTTCAAAACTACAAATTGAAAGCACATTCTAACAAGTGGTGCTGTATTGTACAAGGAATATAATTTAATACAATCAGAAAGGTGAATCAAAGAACGCATACATGTATGCATGGCCCTAAAAACGTCTAAGAAGCCTATGGTTTGAACACAGCCCAGAGGTAAGCTTAGTCCTTCACTGGCCAGATGGAAAATGAATGTGGGTTTTTATGCCATTTCAATGAATGCGAGTTTCAAGTGCAGAGAAGTTTACTGCTCATGCTAAGTCTGTTTTCATTTCAAGATGATATTGTTTGTTTAGCAAAGGCTCAGTGTTTGTCTGAAACTCAAGTGTCTATCATTATTTGCCAGGAAATCACACACATGAGGAACAGACCAAAAATATGACACAAAATCAGGGACAGTCAAACATATGCTCTGATCTCTCAAACTCTTAGGGCAAGAATCAGGAGAAAGTGTGAAAGGCTCATAATCATGGACAAATTTTAAGCTTTACTCTTGTCACCAAAGCAATGGATGAAGGTAAAAAAAAAAGTAAAAGGAAATACCAAAAGGCTTTGACCGACTAAGTTTGAGATGACTGCAAGCTGGGAGCAGTTGCTGAATCCCCAAATGACTACTTAACTATCATGCAGGAAGGTTGTCCCAAACAATAACTGGTGCCAGAATCATGAATTGAAATTAAACTCCAAAAAATACATTATCATATCCTTTGGGAAGTCATCTACTCTAGGTACAGTATCATTTGTGATCAGTTACATCATAGTAGCTTTTATCAGAGTTAAAAGTTTGAAGAGATTTTGAATTTGTTCTGGTTAGTTGTTGCTTGCTTCATTCCCTGTGGATTGTGGATTGTCAGAACATCTGAAAGTCAGTGGGCTGCTGGTGAACTGTCATACAGACTGCACTGTTTTCTATGAGTTGTTATTTGGTATATAGAATAGTTGTGTAAAATCTTACCTTAGATGTCCTTCTCTTCCATGTTGCAGTATTCATAACATGAGAGATTCTCTACCTAGGTGACCCGAACATCTGGCCAGTATACAAAAGACTTTTACTACTGCAAGGTACATTGGATGTTGCTTGAAGGCAGCAGTGAATGTAGACCATAAAGGTGACATCTGCACATATCATCCTCAAAACGGAATACTCCAGTCAGAACACCAGTCCAAGGATAAAAAGAAGAGGCAAACTATTATCCAGAGAAATGCAAGGACCAAGGGGGAAAAAGGTTGGGATAGAATAGTGCAACATGGAAGAGAAGGACATCTACAGTTATGGTAAGATTTTACACAACTATTCTATGTCCTTCTATTCCCATGTTGCAGTATTAATAACATGAGGGAAAGTATCAAAGATCATGTAAGGGAAAGAAAGGATAGAAAAGAGGAACTATTCACAAAAAACATGCAAGATTGCCCTGGAAAACCCTGTTCTGGATCTGAAGATGCCATCCAGCTTGTAATGTTTGGTAAAGGTGTGGACAGAAGACCATGTAGCTGCCTCCAAGATGAAAGCAGTGTCCAACCTATTGAAAAAGGCCCCAATGAAACAACAGCCCTAGTGAAATGAGCTTTCGCTGAGGAAGAAAGAGTTTTACCATGGAAACATAGCAGAAAGAAACGGCCTTAGAATAGTCTGTTTTGACACAGGCTTTCCCAGCACCCTAGTGAAAAGGAAACAAAAAGTGGCTCTGATTTTCTAAAGGGCTTGGTTTTATCCAGGTAAAATCTGAGTTGTCTGTACATAGGGTTGCCACCTTCCTTCATGGCACAAACCAGAGTAAAGCCACACCCCTTGTGTCACCATTAACCCCACCCCCTCTCCCGCCCACATTCCGTCCATTCTGTGACGTCGCGATGACATCACTCGGGAGGGAATACCCTCTTTTTCCATTCCTGCTGCTTGCTTTCGGCTGATTTACAAACTCCTATAGTCTGTTTCCTTTTTGAAACAGAATACCGGAGTTTGTACAGTGTTTTACAGATGACTGGAGAATCAGTTTGATTTCCGGATAGTCCGAAAAAAAAACGGTGGGGTGGCAACCCTAACATCCAAAGTATGTAACACACTTTTACTGAATTTTGAGGTGAGGGAAAGAAGGTAGGCAAATTAATAGCTTGGTTAAGGGGCAAATCATTAACCACCTTGGGCAGGAAATAGGGATGGATTCATACATAGAGAGACACTATCTTTGTGGAAAATGAGGAAAGGTTGAGATATCATTAAAGCTTGGAGTTCAGAGACTCTCTTAGCAGAAGTGATGGCCACCAGCAGCACAGTCTTCCAAGTGCAATGCTCTAAGGAAGCCATGGCAGCAGGGTCACAAGGGGCTTGGGTGAGTTTTTTTCAGTACAAAATTCAAATTCCAGGGTGAAGGAATATGTTTCCTGTGAGGTTTGATATGAAGGCTTAACCCCTAGCCTAGAGGCTAAAGGAGGGGATAGAGGCAGACATGCAGAAATAGCAGATGAATGGGCTTTTACAGAAGAATAAGCCAATCTGGCATTAATCAGCTCACATAAGTAAGACAAAACTAGAGGGATATCCACTGAAAAGGGATCTAGCTGTTTCTGTAGACACCAGATGGAGAACCTCTTCCATTTGGACAAGTAGGATCTTGTAGTATTATATTTCCTGGCCTCTTGCATGACTAGAAGCACATCCTCAGAGAAAAGGTGTCAAAAAGTGATCGAAAGCTTATCACCCCAAGAGTTAAGTTCAGGGTTGTTAAGTGTGGGTGAATAAGTGATCCCTTGTCTTTTGTGAGAAGGTCCACCCTGTGAGGTAACTTGAGATGATTGCCCTTGGCTAAATGCAGAAGAAAAGGGAACCAGTGCTGTCTTGGCTAATGATGGGTCACCAACAAGATTTTTGGTTTGTTCTGCTGAATCTTCAGAAGACTTTCTGAATAAGTGGGAAGGCAAAAAGTGTAAAGAAATATCCTCTTCCAAGATATTGAAAGAGCATCCACCTTCCATACTAGAACAGCAAAAATCAAAGCCTTTATTTCCTTGATGTTTATGTGTTCCTTCCTTATAGATGGGAACCAAAAACCCTGGACCTTCAGGTTTCCCAAGGTTGCTCCCTACCCCTGGTCTAAGGCATCAGTGAATAACTCCTGCACAGGTAGAGGAGGCTGCAGAGGGAGACCTGGGTTCAGTGAAATTTGCTGAATTCACCACTGCAGTTCTTTCTTCAGACCAGGAAGAAGCAGAAGAGAAAAATTCAGGGTATGTGCCTGCTGGGACCGGAGAGAGTTCAGATACCACTGGAATTTCTGCATGTGGAGTTTGGCCAAGGGTAACATGGGAATAATGGATGCCATGAACCCTAGAAGTCTGAGAAACTCCCTAGCTTTCAAGGAAGTGAGTGGAAGGAATTGCTGAAAGTAGGCTAAAAAAGATCGCATTTTCTGAAGGGGCAGAAATGTCATCATGAGATCTGTCTTTATCCTGTACCACAGGAAGACCTGGTCCTGAGAAGGAATGAGGGGGGTTTCTTGTAATTGACAGTGAGCCCCAGGCATAGAAGCAAGCTGATGGTTGTGTTGATTCTACAACAGAATTTCTGGAGGAGTTGCATGAATGAGCAGGTCATCCAGGTAAGGATAAACATTATTCCTTGAAGTCTGCAAAAAGCAATAGTAGGAGCCAAGCATTTTGTGAATACCCTTGGAGCCACGGAGAGTCCAAAGGGCAAAGCACAAAACTGAAAATGAGATGAAGCAACAGAAAAATGTAAGTATTTCCTGAAAGGGGATGAATGGGCATATGAAAATATGCATTTTTGATGTCCAGAGAAACCAGAAATGCCTGCAGCACTAAAAGTGAAAATGAGATGCAAGGATATTAGATGTTGTTATCTATGCTAGCATGACTGGCTGAAGTATTGTAAATACTTGTAAGTAATTGTAAATTACCCTGTGATATATATGCCAGCATGACTAGCTATAATTTGTAAATAAGTATATGTTTTTTGATTATTACTTTGCTCTGTGTAAGATGTTTCAGTCAGTGTTCTTCTGGCTGACCGAATGTACGTACTCTTATAGGTTCATAGGTTCATAGGTTCATACTAGGCTATCTGCCCTAGGGCATTTATAAGCCTAGCCAGAATGTGTTTGGCTTTCGCCACCCATTTTAAATTAATTTTGCTATGCCCTTTTCTTGAGGTTAGTATACTGTGCCTCTGTCTAACAGTGACACAGAAGTCATACCCGGGGTAAACCTACGATCTCCCATCCACTCATCAAGATTCCTCTTGAAGAGAGTCAATGAGGGACTCTGCCTAACCTGGACTGAGATTTTATTCCAGAGTGAAGGGAGCCTCTGGGTTATGAATCTGTCCCTCCAGCATGTCCTATTTATTTCAGTGCTGAGGTTCAAGTCTCTCGAGTGTGTAGCTCGATAGGATTTGGATTTTCTGAGGTGCAGCATGTCCATTAATTCCGGGTTGGACATGGCTTTATACGCCAGGCACAGATCGCCTCTGAACAGGCGGTATGCCACTGAGTAGAGCTGGAGTTTCTTTAACCGGGCAGCATATGGCATCTGTTTGAGCCCTTTGATCCTCTTGGTGAGGTACTTTTGGGGTCTTTCCAGTTGCTGCAGGTGTCTGGTAAGGTACATCCCAAAGGGCATTGTACTCAATTATGGGCCTGATGAAGGATGAGTAAAGAGGCACGATGACCTCCCCTGATCTAGATGTGAATCCCTTCATGATTAGGTGGGCTATATAAAATGTTTTTCTAACCACTTTGGCCACGTGGTTGTCAAATGAGAGATTGCTATCAACTTGGGTCCACAGGTCCCTAATTACTTCTTCTGTACTTAATGGATTACCACCTATGTGGTAATTTGTGGGAACTTTGTTTTTGCCAAAGGGGATGACTATACACTTTTTGGCATTTATCTTGAGGCCATGGCTCTGGCACCAGTTGTCTGTTTCTATGAGGCCCTTTTGGAGGATGCTTGTGTCGGCTGGAGAGTCGATTATGCCCAGTTTGCAGTCATCTGCAAACTTGGTCAGCCACAGTCCTTCCGTGTTGGCCTGTACCTCCGAGAAATATATACTGAACAAGAGAGGTCCCAGGACTGAGTCTTGTGGGACGCCACTTGTAACTGGTTTGGAGTCTGACATGGCTCCAGCAATTCTAACCATGTGGGTTCTGTCCTTGAGCCAGTTTGCAACCCATCTAGTGACATAGGGATTTATATTTAAGCTGGTGAGCTTGTCTATAATGCCCGAGTGGGGTATTGTATCAAAGGCTTTTGCGAGGTCCAGGTAGGCTGTGTGGACCACCTTCCCCTCGTCAATGGCCTTGGTGACTGCTTCAAAGAAATCAACCAGGTTTAAAAGGCAGGATCTGCCCTTAACAAAGCCGAACTGGGTAGGATCCAGTGTCTGTAGGTCCCCAATATCTTTATTTATGAGGTCCATGATTATCCTTTCCATAGCTTTGCAGACCAAGCTAGTCAGGCTTATGTAGGTTATGCCAGTCAGCTGACATAGATGTGATGTCATTGTGCGCCAGAGCTGAGAGGAATAGAATCTCCATAGCAGCTGTTTTGTTTACTTTTTAAAGTCTGATATGAGAGAGAAGATTTTTCGTAACATCTTTCTGTGACTTTTAAAAAATTCTGCTATAAAATCAGCTTCTGAGTCAAAGTTCAGTAGTTGCTGTAGTTGTTCAGTTGTTGTTAACTTGTCAGCTGTTGTTTTCCAGTTCTGTAGTTATCACTCAGAGTTTTCCAGAGCTGTTCAGCAAAAATAGTAGGAGCTGCTATTCCATTTGCCGAAGACCAGACAACAGCCTGAAGTGTGGATATATTTTCTTATTTTGCATCCAATTCCCATGCAAGTATGGAACAGTGCACTATCAAATGAGCACACAATATTCAAACAAAAAGACCAGCACTCTGTAGTTGGCAGCTATAACGGTTGTTCTTTATTCAACACAACCATATAATCATTACATCTAAATATACTGCCAAGGTATTTGAGATTTTTGTTTATGGCAACTGCAGCTCTGATTGGGTTATTTATTTAGCCTCTTGTACATGCGCGTCATTTTACATTGGACAGACTTCTCGTCCCTTATGGACAAGAATTTCTAAATATCTAAATGATATTAGATGTGGACAGCCCTCTAGTGTACTATACAAACATGTTCAAAAATATCCTTCAGCTCAATTCACTTTTTGTGTGATTGATAGAATTATATATAATAGACAAAATAAAATGGGCTGGCATGGTATTTTACATCACAAGGAAAAATCTTGGATTATTAGGTTGGGAGGGTTGTTTTCACTGGAGTTAAATAAGTACTTGTGATTGGTTGTTGATAGTAGGTGGCTTTTTATTTAAATGCCACTTTTTTGGAAGCTGAAGAAAATGAGAGGCAGAGACAGCATGAAAAGGAGCTTCTAATCCCTTGACAGGGTTATGGAGGTAATAGGGAAGGGAAGGATCGAACCCCAGAAGGCATAAAGGTCAGTAAACTTTTTCCTCAGTATAGTGAGGGAGATGACTTTGATAGTTTTATTTATATATTTGAGAGGGTATGTAAACAATATAATGTTGACCAAGGGCTCGGGGTATGCTTCCTAACCCCCTTATTCCATGGTAGAGCTGTTAATGCAATTGCTAAACTGTCTGATATTCATTGTTTGAATTAAGATGATGTAAAACAGTGTTTACTTGATTGTTTTAAATTACCTCCTGAAATGTATAGAAAAAAACGTTTGCGAACATAAACATGCAAACGAAAGTGTATGTGATTACATTGTTGATTTCAGTACTTATTTTCACAGGTGGGTGAGTAGGTGTCAGGTCACCATTTTTGAAGGACTGGCAGACCTTTTGCTGAGGAAACAAGCTCTCAGCACTTTTGAAGAACCAGTTGGCAGACAGAGAGAGTAACTCTGCAAATGAGTTGGGGGAAAAGGGTATCTCTACTTGGCAAGTAGGTCACCAATGCATAAGAATGGGATACCAAGTGCTGCACGTGGACATAAGGGAACCCATGGGGGGCAGCCTAAACCATGCCAACAGAGTTCACCAGTAACAAGGGAAGCCACTAATTCAAACACAGGTCAGGATCGGGGACTAGATGTTTCAAATGTAATTAGAGGGGACATGTACCATATAAATGTCCATTGAAGCAAGGTGAGAAGCAAAATGTGAGGGAGTCAGCAAGTGGGAATGACAGAATGACAGTGATAAGTTGTCTGGAAACAACAGAGGTGCCAAATTATCACCAACATTTGTATCCTTTCTTAGTGGATGGAAGACAGGCCACTGCTAAGACAGACACAGCTACTGAAATAACCATTGTGAGGCCTGCAGTGGTTAAGGAGGAGCAGTACTTGCTTGGGCAGTCCACACCAGTCAGAACTTTGGGTGGGACCCCATTCCAAATACCTTTGGTGAAGGTTCATCTTGACTGGTAGGGTGGAAAAGGGAACAAGCAGGTAGGTGTGTTTAAGGATATTCATGCATATGTCTTGATAGAGAATGATTTTGATAGTGTAGTACCTTGTGTACATACAGTGACATGTAGTTATGCTTGGAGACAGGCACGTTGGTCTGGTAGCCCAGGGGAGACCTAGACAGATCCTATGCCTGAAGCTAAGGCCTGTGATGTGGTTATTTCAAGGAGAGAGCTACCTTGCAACAGTGAACCTGAAGGTGAACCACAGCTGCTGGTAGGTACTGGTGTTCCCTTAGACATGGTGACTGCAAGGACAGAGGTGAATGGTGGTATCCAGGCTGACAGTAAGGCACCGCTGACAGAGGATACTGGACTTCCTGTGGAAAGAGAGCTGGGCAGGGTCATAAAAGTAGAGTTGAGACAAGCTCAACTTACAGACCCTACATTAGAAGACTTGAGAGAGGTAGTTAAGGAGGAAAGTGATGCTCAAAGAAGCGGGGAGTCTGTATACTGAAACAAAGGGTAACAGTACAGAGAGTGGACCCCTGAGGAAGGGCTAGGGGGTGAGGTAATACAGAAATTGGTAGTGCCCAGAACCTACCATCTGGCGATTCTAGCCATAATCCCTGACATTCCTTTTGCAGGCCATATGGACATAAAACATACTAAGAGACGCATTATGCAAAACTTTTATTGGCCTGGGATGCAAAGGATATAAATGGGTCCTGCAGGACCTCTGAGCAGTGCCAAAAGGAAGGCAAGGTGGGAGACAAGTGTAGATCAGTGTGTGCATGTATCTTTAAGAAGCTTTCCAGTGAGCTAACGCATGTATATAAATACTGAGTACATGCAAGCAAGACTGCCATTTTGTAGAGAGCTGCTGAGATGTAAGCATGCATGTATGTAGAAGTCTGTCAATCAGTTAATTTATATTTTATGTTGCTGCTATCCATCCTGATGTGTTTGTATGTAATAAAGTATATAAACAAACATTACAGCCTCTTCATTTTGAATAATCACATATGACGCATGACATGGTGCCAGAATGGGATCCAGAATCAAAACCATGAGGTACTCAGTTAAGTTGGTGGAATATACAACAGTGGATCATCCCTACTGCTCAAACAACTTGCAAAACAGGTCAGAAATGAATTCCAGGTACTAAAACTTGCTTAAATTATTTTTTACTCAGCGAATATGAAAAAGAAACACTCAGAACACTCAAAACAAATTTCTAATTTAATGAAATGTCTGAAACTGCAACACATTGATAAAAAAATATTCAAAATAGTTACGAAAATGTTCAAATTGCATAAAATGTATAATAAAAATGCCAATATTTTTTCGCTATGCGCTACTTTTTCACATTCATTAAAGCTATTCAAAATATCCAAAATGTACAAAGTGTTTGCAAGTTTGTGTGGTATTACAGTGCAGTTATTTCACAAAATACAGCCATTTCAAAGAATATTTCTCAAAGTACAGTCTTTCAAAAGTTTATTGTGCATTTAAATGTTGTTACAAGTACTTGGTGTGTGTGCATGTTTATACATAATTACAAGGGCCACATTTAATGTGTGTTTAAGCATACTCTGTTGGCGTGGCAGAGGGTTTTTGCAGACCTTCACTTGCATTTGATAATAATATTGCAGATAATTGGAGAGTGTTTGAGCAAGAATACGATATTTTCGTACAGGCTGCATTTTCTGACAAAGATGTACATGCAAAGGCATTTATTCTGCTTAATTTAGCTGGTTCAGAAGCCATAAAAAGAGAGCATTAATTTGTGTATGCACCTGCTGTGTATGCAGGGGAGGGGGAAACTGCCATATAGTGGTACCGGTTGAAACAAGGGAAGAGTCAGAGGGCCGGATTCACAAAGGCTTGCACGGGGTCTAAGAGTAGTGTAAGACTCCAGACAGGCAATATGTCTGCCGAGCGATTCAGCAATAGCCAGCAGGGCCGGGCATGAGAGCTCCTAAAACTACTTTTGCACGGACAGTGTTATGATATGCAAATTACCTCATTTGCTGCTGAAAGCTATGCAAATGAGGTAAATTTGTGATCCAGGAAACACTAACCTGTCCGTGGAAGAGTAGAGTTATTTGCAGAAATGTACTCCATTGGTAACGGAGTACCGTACTGCAAATAGCAAAACAGAGCTATGACAGCTCCAAATAAAGGATGCATCCAGTTGAGGAAGCATGCCAATGGCCAAATATAAAGCCATTGGCATTTTTATAGGTTGAAAATTAATAAAAATCAATTTTTTTCCCCGATCTCCGATGTTTAAGCATAGTGCAACGCCACACAAACATGCGGTGCTTTAAAAAGCAGAAAATAAATTAAAAATAAATTAAAAAATGGCCCAGGAGAAAATAGCAGTAGCCAAACAGCAGGAAAAATGTTTGGTATGACAGGAATGCTTGAGCCCGAGAATATACTGTGGTGCAACAGGTTATGGTGCTCATTCTTGTTAGACACAATAAGCTGCTGGCAGCTTGGGAGGGAGCCTTGAAATGGTAAGGAAAGTTGGTGAGGTTAACTACATAGTAAACTTGGTAAGCAGGAGGCAGATTCATAAGTTATACCATGTTAACATGATGAAACCTTATCACGATAGGGAGGCCCTGGTGCTGAGTATTCACAGTGGATGGCAGAAGGAGTCTGAGCGGGATCTGGTGGCTGACCTTCTCAGTTAGGCTTGGACTGACACTTCTGTAGGAGAGGTAGCAATATCTCACAGGCTATCCCCTATTCAGGTTACAGAAATACAAGCACTGTTACAGAAATTTGGGGTCAGTTTCACTGGGAAACCTGGGTGTACTCACCAATGCAACACCATGTGGATACAGAATCCCAAAGGCCTATCAAGCAAGCTCCTTACAGTGTGCCTGAGTGAGTCAAACAGACTTTGAAGGAGGAGATAAAGAGGATGGAG
Organism: Protopterus annectens; assembly: GCF_019279795.1. Lineage (NCBI taxonomy): Eukaryota > Metazoa > Chordata > Ceratodontiformes > Protopteridae > Protopterus > Protopterus annectens. The sequence goes on along the minus strand of NC_056751.1, from coordinate 720,990,383 downwards.
TTGGGGATAATCTAGCAGTCCAGTAGTCCCAGGGCTTCCCCAGTAGTACTGGTACCAAAGAAAGTTGGTAGTGTGAGATTCTGTGGAGACTACAGAAAGTTAAACAGTTATACAGAGTCAGATGCATACCCCATGCCTAGAACAGATGAAGCTTTAGAAATAGCTAGGTAGGGCTAGGTATCTGACCACTATTGATCTGACCAAGGGATACTGGCAGGTGCCCTTTAACATTTCTAGAGATAGGTCAGTTTTTGTACCACCTTTTGGATTATATGAGTTTACAAGGATACCATTTAGGATGAAGAATGCCCCAACAACCTTCCATAGGATAGTAGATCATATATTAGTAAGAGCAGGAGACTATGCTCTTGCTTGTTTGGATGATGTTGCCATTAGCCGTCATTCCTGGCAAAAGCACATTCAACATGTCAGGGAGGTCTTAAGTAGATTAAAAGGGCAGGATTGACCATTAAGCCTAGTAATTGTCAGGTGGGTATGGTAGAGGTATCCTACCTAGGACACAGAGCAGAGAGTGGTAAGATTAGGCCAGAACCTGCCAAGTGGAAGCTATTAGGGCATGACCTCTCCATATTACCAAAAAGCAGGTAAGAGCATTCCTAGGGACAGTGAGGTACTATAGGAAATATGTGCCCAACTATAGTACAACAGCTGCACCCCTTACTGACCTAACAAGGAAAAACAAGCCAGATAAAGTAGTGTGGATGACAGATTGTAAGTAGGCATGCCAGAATCTTAAAGAGGTTTTGGGAGGATCCCCTGTATTAGCCAGTCCATATTACAGCAAGAAATTTGTTGTACAGGTGGATGCTCCAAATTATGGGGTGGGGGCTGTACGCAGGCATGTTTCCTCAAAGGAGAAGAGCATCCTATTGTATACCTTAGCTGTAGGCTGTAACCCATTGAGGAATGTTATGCAGCTGTGGAGAAAGAATGCCTAGCCATAGTATGGGCATTGCAAAAGCTTCAGCCTTACCTTTATGGAAGAAAATGCACTGTGGTTGCAAACCATAACCCTTTAACATGGCTAAACAGAGTCAGTAAGCAAAATGTCAAGTTACTGAGGTGGAGCATAGGGCTACAGGCATATGACATGACTGTGCAACACCATTGTGGGATCAATAATGCTAATGAAGATGGACTGTCAAGAATGGGTATGGGTTGATACATTTTCAGTCAGCCCCATTTTTCTCAAGCTTGAATCTTCAAAGGGGAGAGAAATGTGAGGATATTAGATATTGTTCTCTGTGCTAGCATGACTGGCTGAAGTTTTGTAAATACTTGTAAATAATTGTAAATTACCCTGTGTTATATATGCCAGCATGACTAGTAAATAAGTTTATGCTTTTGATTATCACTTTGATTTACATAAGATGAATGAATCAGTTTTCTGGCTGATGAAATGTATGTGCTCTTTAAAAAAGAATTCTGAATGCAGGTTATGCCAGTCAGCTGATGTAGATGTGATGTCATTGTGTGTCAGAGCTGAAAGGAACATAATCTCCACAGCAGATGTTTTTGTTTACTTTCTAAAGTCTGATGTGAGAGAGTAGAATTTTCATAACAGCTTTCTGTGACTTTTAAAAACTTCTGCTATAAAAGCAGGTTCTGAGTCAAAGTTCAGTAGTTGCTGTTCAGTTGTCAGTTGTTGTTTTCCAGATTAGTAGTTATCACTCAGATATTTCCAGAGCTGTTCACCAGAAATGGTAGGAGTTGCTATTTCAGTTGCTGAGGACCATACAACATCCTGAAGAATGGACATATATTCTTATTTTGCCTTGCAGAAGTAAGAGTATCATCTTGCCTTGCTAAGGTAATTAGATTAGACAGGGACAGTTAATCTTTAGACAGTTAGGGAACTACAGTTAGAATTATTTTCTACAATCAGTGTGAATCTTATCCTACAGTGTTATTTTCATAATTCCTGTGTGTGAAACTCTGTGGTTTATTAGAATCAGTTATTCAGTATATCAGTATATATATATGTATATATATATATATATATATATATATATATATATATATATATATATATATGTGTGTGTATATATATGTGTGTGTGTGTGTGTGTGTGTGTGTGTGTGTGTGTGTGTGTGTGTGTGTGTGTGTGTGTGTGTGTTTTAAATATTTTTTTTGTTAAAAATGTTACTACTTTTTATTGTGGATGGTTATTTAGAAAGTACTTTTAATAACCTGAGAGTGTTTATGCTTATTGTGATAACACCAGGGCCACTGTAAAAAGCCTTATTGCTTGGATTACATGCTACCATTTATATCAATATTTATTTTACCAATATAATTGAACACCCCTTTTGAGGGTATTGTGGTATTTGAGTGGTGGCAGCCATTATCTTTTAATTTGGGAAAGAGTACATAGCCGGTAAATCTTTGTAAACCTTTCCCAAAATCTTTGTATGTGTGAATATCAAATATTTAAGAGTGAGTGCGTCAAACTTCTAAAACTCAGAACCAGTACTCTGCAGTAGTTAGTGTGAAGACTCATTTGGGGACCTGGAGTGAAGCATATAGTCTAGTCCCAGGTTTGGAGCCTGTTCCTGGTGTACCCTTAGTTGAAATTGTATATTTCTATCCCTGCTTTCAGTGATGCTCCCTTACCAGAGACAGTGGTGAGGACTGAGGTTCCTTAGTTACTGCCTATGGTTTAAGTGGGGTCATCACACAAGGTATGGAAAGAGAGCATGCGGAAGGTGGGAACTTGCAGAAAGAGGTTGAGGTGAGACAGGTCTAGGATGGGTCTTCATGGGCCATCCTTACTGGAAACTAGAAACATCCTTGAGTAAAAACATTTTCCTCTTTGCTGGGAAGGGACTTCCTAAATGGTTCCCTGTGAAATCAGGTCCTGAAGTACCTGAAGGAAAAGAGGAAGCTTGTCTTGAGGGGGATGAGGGATACCCATGAAGAGTGGAATGGACTTCCAAAACATGTAATATCCATTTTAGACAATTGAAGGCACCCATTTATCTGTAGTAATGTTTGTCCAAGAAGAAAGGGAATGAGAGGCACTGGGAAAAAGGAATATTTGTAACACTGGGCAGGTAGTCACAGACTACCTAGCTTGTCTGGAAAGGGGGGCTTTTGAGCAGTGGCAGGCTGAGTCTTGGAAGAGCTTTGTTTGTGTGACCCTTTCTTGGAAACAAAAGGTGAGGTGTGGGACTGTTTCCTCACAAAATGTGCCTTGGAAGGATAATTCCTGTGGTACTTACGAACTGGAGACACAAAAATATGAATAGGTTCCTGTAACTCCTTCCCTTTTTTCTTGAAGAGATTTGAAAAGGGCAGGAGCATTAGCTCTAAAGAGGGCAGAAACATCAAGAGGAACATCCATAAGTTTTTGCTTGATATCGTCAGGCAAGGGCTATAATCTCAACCAGAATATCTTCTTAGAACTGAGCCAGATGCAGCTGACTTGGCAGATACTTCAGCTGCATCATAGCTGCACTTTATTGAATGACAAGCCACTTGGGAAGAGACTGTCAAGAGGGAGGAGAGTTGAACTTTGACTGCAGAGTCTGGAAGGTCTGGCAGCAGCAGCTGTGAAGCCTGAGAGAGCAGGACCAAGACATACTTAAGTTCATAGGATGATACTAGGCTATTTGCCCGGAGGCCCTTATAAGCCTAGAAGAGAATTTCCCCTATGTTCCCTCAAAGTCAGCACCTGTTTCCTCCTGTCCAGCAGGGACAAATTAGGTAGAACACAATATAATATGGTTAGATATAGAATAAATATTTTAAAATTTTAAAATTAAAATTATATTAAGTTAACAAATTTTATTGTACAAAATTATCTGAATTTTAGTGTGCAATGATCTTATATACATTTTTATATGCATTGTTATTTTGTTTTTAACATTTGTAGTGTATTTATAGTTCATGTTGGGAGCACAGTAGCCTTTTTGTAAAGAATTTTAAGGAATTAACATAATTAATGATTTAATTATTATGCATTATCTAATTATGATTTGCATATTTAAAGAAGGCATTTGGGTTGTAGAATTGTGTATGTCTGAAGAAGGTTGGGGTATTACCTCAACCGAAAGCGCTTACAATAAAAACAGTCCGTGCATTATCTGGTTATCTGCTTTGGTCGTTTCTACTACTTTTTGTATTATTGTAATGTAGGTACTCATGCAGTTTTTTGGTGTAGGCTTGGACATTAGTACTAGTTCCAACTAAAAGGATGGTGGCTGTGAAGCTGCTTATACCTGCTCTGAGGAGACTGTAGTCAGCTTTGGAAAAGTTTTTTTCATTTGACCCTAACAAGGGGGGGTGGTCATGGAAGATGATGACTTCAAATGTGATTGCTTTATTGTCAGATCTTACAAAGGAGGAAGACATTGTAGGAGTGCTACAGTGGCTACTCATGTTGGTTAGGACTAGGTCCAGGATATTTTCACCTCTCGTAGGGGTGTCGACCAGCTGATCCAGTACATTGACATTGATGAAGTCAGGGCTCAGTTTTGAGCTTTTTATTGGTTAATTGATTAATTTGTTTAAATCAGTTTACCTTACTTGGACATATGTGTTTGGTAATTAAGTCATTCACTCCTGAGCAGCTCAGACAATGCTGCCTGCTTACTTCCACCATAGGAACAACAGTGCAGCTTGAGCTTATTTTCAGATAATCCATTTGTAATACCATACAGAAAATAAATGTTCATAACTCTTTAAACATCAGAGCGAGACTAAAAATGTAAATGTGAATGTTGCTCAGCAAACACTGACCTTTCTAACAGTGTAAATGCTGATAGCATGTATCTAAGTCATTATTACATATTTGCCAAGGAATGCTACTATTGTGCATATTTTTTACCTTTTTGGTGCAACAAATCACATTATCTTGGTGACTGTACCATGTAGACCCATAAAACTTTTAATTAATTTGTTTGTATGAGTGTTAGTTTTAAAATGATATGTTAACCATTACTGTGTGATGCTCTGTTACAGAGATATTAACAGAAATATGATTAATATTATATTTCTCATAATTGATAAACAAAGTATAATATCTCATCACCTGTAACGGACAGAGACAACATATCAGTGTACAAGTTATGTGGCTCAATGTCAGCATCAAAACGCTGCCTCGTTTGTGTCATCACCATGCTTCCTTGCAAAGATATGGGCATAATAATGAGAAATATTGCAAATGTATAATTTTCATAATCCTACAAGATTAAACAAACTGTGATATCTGTGCATGTGTACAGCATACAGACACAGTTCTTTTACCATGTTGTAAAAAGTAATACTGTCTTCAAAATGAGGTATTACTTGGGACATTGACATGCTCTATTGCAAAGTTATTTACCAAAACATGTAAAAAAAATCATAATTTCCATATACTAAGTCCTAAACAAACTTTGATATCTGTACATGTGTACAGCATACAGCCACAGTTCATTTACCATGCTGTAACTATTAATACTGTCTTCAAAATGAGGTATTACTTAGCACATTGACATGCTCCCTTGCAAAGTTATTTACCAAAATATGTAAAAAATCAAAATTTCCATAAACTAAGTCCTAAACAAACTTTGATATCTGTACGTGTGTAAAGCATACAGACATAGTTCTTTTACCATGTTATAACTATTAATACTGTTTTCAAAATGAGGTATTACTTAACACACTGACATGTTCCCTTGCAAAGTTATTTACCAACATATGTAAAAAAAATCAAAATTTACATAAACTAAGTCCTAAACAAACTTTGATATCTGTACATGTGTGAAGTATACAGACATAGTTCTTTTACCATGTTATAACTATTAATACTGTCTTCAAAATGAGGTATTACTTAGCACACTGACATGCTCCCTTGCAAAGTTATTTACTAAAATATGAAAAAAATAATTTTCATAACCTTATTCCTAAACAAACTTTGATATCTATATATATGTACAGCATACAGACACAGTTATTTTATCATGTTGCAAGGAGTAACACTGCCTTCAAAATGAGGTATCACTTGGCACAGTTACATGCTCCCTAGCAAAGGTACTTACCAAAATATTTAAAAAAATCATAATTTCCATAAACTTAGTCATAAATAAAGTGGGTTATCTGTACATGTGTACAGAATACAGACACAGTTCTTTTATCATGTTGCAAGGACTAATACTGTCTTTAAAATGATGTATAATTTGGCACAATTACATGCCCCCTAGCAAACTTATTTACCAAAATATGAAAAAAATCATAATTTCCATAACGGAAATCCTAAACAAAATATGATATCTGTACAGTTGTCCTGCATACAGGCACAGTTCTTTTTCCATCCTGTAACTACTAATACTGCCTTTAAAATTAGGTATTACTTACCCTCATGACATGTTCCCTGATAAAGTCATTTAGCAAAATACGAAAAAATATCATAATTCTCATAACCATGGTCCCAAACAAACTGATATCTACACGTGTATGACATACAGATACAGTTCTTTTTATATCTTGCAAGTACTAATATTGTCTTCAAAATGAGCTACTAAGCATGCTGACATGTTCCCTGACAAAGTTATTCACCAAATATGAAACAATATCATAATTCTCATAACCGAAGTCCTAAACATAATGTGATATCTGTACATTTGTCCAGCATACAGACACAGTTATTTTTCCATCCTGTAACTAACAATACTGCGTTCAAAATGAGGTATTACTTACTCTGATGACATGTTGCCTGACAAAGTTATTTAGCACAATAGGAAAACAAATAATAACTCTCATAACTATAACTGTAACCAAACTGTGATGTGTGCAGGATGGTTATTGACATATTTTTTGTACGTGTCTCTCTCTTCAAACAGTTGTTCTTACTCAGCATGTTCACCATGTCCCTAGCACAGTTATTTGCCAAACTAAGAAAAATGTAATTTACATAACACAATTCACAAACAGTTATCTGTACCTGTGCACAGCATACAGATAGTTCTTTGACAATCTGAAAATGAAGTGTTACTCAGCATGTGTACAAGTTCCCTAGCAGTTCTTTTCTTGTGTCGTCAGTAGTGACAACAGCCTTCATAAAATATAATAATAGAGTTTCTTACCGTACTAGTCCTACTTGGTCATGGCTGTTATCCATTTGTTCTCACTATCTGCACGTTACCAATATATTGTGCATAGCTGTCATCAGGCCATTGTGGAGGTCAATCAAGAACAATGCAATGCCATCCTCAGCATGCATAAATCCATTCTGTAAATGTCTGGCCTTGTGCACTGCCCATTTACTGTTTGCTGTTTTCCTTATCTGGTGAGGAATTATGTCAGACCACACAAAATGACAACATGGTCACCACGACTGCACGTGTTCAAAAATTGTTCTAATTTCAAACCGTAGCCTTCCAAGTGGGTGAGTGATGACATCATTCCCTCCAATGTGCAGCACAAGAATGTCAGGCTCAGGGTAGATTGAACACTTCTCTTCCAACAACCGCAGGAGTCCACTCCAATGCATACCTCTTCTTGCAATCCAGTATACCATCACACTAGATGTGGGGAAGCTCAAGTTGTAGTGGTTTTCACTTATGGAGGCATGGCTGGCAGCCCAGTGAATGAAGAAATGACCCATACCTCTCAACCTGGAAACATCAGAAATCAGGAGAAGGCACATGAAAAATAGGTATACATCTGTACGCTGATTAACATAAAATTTGCATACATAATTATGCAACCCCACCCACTCTAATGGAATTGTGGGATACCAACTTTCAAATGCAAACTGAAGAATGGACAACCAAAATATGGCACCACAGCCCCCCTGCAGCCATTCAAATGTTGCATTACCTGGCTATTTTGCCCCATTTACCATAAACACTAATGTGTGCATCCCTGAATACTTTTGCAGACATAACTGGATACCAGATAAATAAAAATAAATCCTTCATCTTTCCGATTAATCCCCTTGCACACGAAAGCTATTTATTCCCAGACGCATCTACTGTAGAGAATTCCCTTAAATACTTAGGAGTACAGTATGACCACACCTCAACATCTATTTTACAGTCCAATCTATCCAAAACTTTGTCTTCCATCTCCCAGGATATTTCAAGATGGCAAAAATTAAACCTTCCAATGCTTGCTAAAACCTCCATCATTAAGATGAATGTATTTCCTAAACTTCTATACCTACTTAACTCCTCACTCTCTTCTTCTCCTCTCTCGCTTTTTAATAAAATTCACAAAGCCCTCGCAAAATTTATATGGCACCCTAAATCAGTCAGGATCTCTTATCTAAGGCTTACTCTACCGAAAAAGCAGGGGGGACTAACGATGCCTAACCTACATTTATATTATAAAATTATTCAAGCGAATAGAATCTATACTATTGCAAACTATCTACCAAACCCGAACACTTGGTATCCGCTATGGGTCAAACTATGGTACAACTACACACTAACGAAGAAGATTAACCCTAAGGCACTACCCTTCCTAAATAAATGCAACCTCAAAAAGTTGAATCTTCTTCCCACTCTTAAACTACTAATAAAATCCTTCCAAGATTTATTCCAATATAGGAAACTAGAAAATGTCCTTCTTCTATTCCAACCCTTCCATCTCAATCTGAATATAACCTTGAACAATGTAATGATTAATCTAAATGATTTCCCTCTAATTAAAGATCTTACCCTTTGGGATATCCATAAATATCACCTCTTATCTCTAACTGACTTACGAATGGTGTTGGGTTTATCCAAAAACTACATCTCTATTCTAAGACAACTTAGAGAACTTACTCTATCCATTATTCATAACTTCCCCAGTACGGAGGAGGAACAGAAACAGGTAGAAACTCTTCTCCAGAATCTAACCTATAAGAAAAATATGATCTCAATAGGATACAGATAATTTTCTAACTTTTTAAATCAAGGGAAAATTCTTTTGGCGGATTATTGGGACCATCTGGGGAACAATCTAGTAATGAACCAGAAACTACTAGCTATTAAACATACTCAGATGTTCTCCCCATATAAAAAACTTCTTTATACTCAATTCATGATTTTCAACAATCTATACCTTACCCCAGTTCATTTAAACAAATTTGATCCCAATCATACCACTATTTGCTCCTGTTGCTCTCATCCACATACCGACTTGGTACATGTATTATGGTTTTGTAAATATGCTTACAACCTCTGGTGTTCGCTTAAAGTTTGTTTAGAGAAAATGGGATATCATAAATCTACACTCACCTGGGAGATGGCACTACTACATATTACTAACGTTCACATGCCCAAAATCAAACTTCATGCTCTAATTGTCATTTGTCTTTTGATTAAATATTATATTACCAAACACTGGTTGGATTGTACTAAACTTAGATGGAAAGATTTTAAAATCTTAGCTACTCAGTACATTCGATCTCATAAACTGTTAATAAGTAATCCTGATAGACGGAAATACTATCAGAAATTATGAGATTTCATGTTTCAGATTTTATCCAATGATTAGTAATCTATATCAATTTGCAATTATTCCTCCTGATCTCTTCATTATGGAACATTTATATCCTTCAGGGTGTTTAGTAGTTTATTAAGTGCACTTTTCCTATTTTGCTCTAATCATTGACTTTTTTTTTTTTACTTTTATGTACACTTGAGAAGAACTGGCACCTTTGTATATAGGTTGTTGTTTGACTCATTTTATTCTGATATGAAATCAATAAAGTTGAGTTTTAAAAAAAACACTAATGTGTGCATACTGCTTTACTTCTACAATGGTTATTTGCATTTTATTTTTAGATTTTATAGCACAATTCACAATCACTAATAGACATCTGTTAAACAAAGCAACACTGTTTCACAATGAAAATAGACTTAGCATTAAAACTCTCTGCCCTTGAAACTCACATTCATTGAAACAGCATTGAAACCCACACCACATCCAAAGAAAATGCATGTGGCCAGTGGTGGATAAAGATTACCTTTGGGCTGTTTTCAAATCATAGGCCCCTTGCACACAAAACACGAAACATACATGTGTTCTTTGATACACCTTCCTGACTTTATTAAATTACATTCCTTGTATAGTACAGCACACTTGTTAGATTTAGAGCGCATTTTAAATTTATTGTTTGAATATTTTTCCAGTAGGCAAAGAAACAAAATGCATGAACCAATAATGACAAAACTGCCCAATTCAGAACATTTTTATCATAAAAGTCTACTTCCACACAATGCAAACAGGTTACTACTGATGTTTGAGAGATGTATTGGAAGACTACACATATATGTATATCAATAGCATTACCTGGTTAGCTCATTCAAATCTTCACTCCTGTTCACAGGTGCATTATTCTTTGATAGGGTATGTAACTGGTGATGATGATGCAGAGGTACATACCTACCACCCTTGACAACACCAAATGACACACAATGAGGGATGCTGCAGAGGTACAAACCTACCAGCCCTGAAAACACCAAATTGTACACAGTGATTGACAAGGGGCACAGGAAGGGCACATGTAAAGAGAAAAAGCAAGGTAAGGACCGCCACTCTACTAATATGCCAAGGACAGGCATGGTGCTTCAGCTGGTGGGCATCTGAAGTGTCCCATACCTGTGCTGGCTGCCCACTCAGACTGCTGATACCACTACTGTCTCATGACCTCCTTTGGTGTCAGCAGTCTGCCTTACCTCTGCCTTTTCTCTTTACATGTGTCCATTCAGCAATGGACATAAGGGATCAAGGACGGAAGTAATGTATTATTTGCTGCCCTGACCTATATACATTTACTGTACCAGAGTGCAGGGAGAGTGAAAAGGCACATTGCATAAGGAAAAAGACATACCTAGACTCTTTCTTTTTGTAGGTTGCCTTTTGGGGAGGGACTGAAGTCATCATAGTGGCACCAGTGAAACCATGTATATCCTGGAAAGCAGCCCAGTGGGACTGAGCAGAAGAGTCTTCACGTTCATAGGTTCATAGGTTCATACTAGGCTATCTGCCCTCGGGCATTTATTAGCCTAGCCAGAGTGTGTTTGGCTTTCTCCACCCATTTTAAATTAATTTTGCTATGCCCTTTTTCGAGATTAGTATACTGTGCCACTGTCTAACAGTGACACAGAAGTGATACCCGGGGTAAACCTATAATCTCCCATCCACTCATCAAGATTCCTCTTGAAGAGAGTCAATGAGGGACTCTGTCTAACCTGGACTGGGATTTTATTCCAGAGTGAAGGGAGCCTCTGGGTTATGAATCTATCTCTCCAGCATGTCCTATTTATTTCAGTGCTGAGGTTCAAGTCTCTCAAGCGCGTAGCTCGATGGGATTTGGATTTTCTGAGGTGCAGCATGTCCATTAATTCCGGTTGGACATGGCTTTATACGTCAGGCGCAGATCGCCTTTGAGCAGGTGGTGTGCCACTGACTAGAGCTGGAGTTTCTTTAGCTGGGCAGCATATGGCATCTGTTTGAGCCCTTTGATCCTCTTGGTGAGGTACTTTTGGGGTCTTTCCAGTTGCTGCAGGTGTCTGGTAAGGTACATCCCAAAAGGGGCATTGTACGCAATTATGGGCCTGATGAGGGATGAGTAAAGAGGCACGATGACCTCCCCTGATCTAGATGTGAATCCCTTCATGATTAGGTGGGCTATATAAAATGTTTTTCTAACCACTTTGGCCACGTGGTTGTCAAATGAGAGATTGCTATCAACTTGGGTCTCCAGGTCCCTAATTACTTCTTCCATACTTAATGGATTACCACCTATGTGGTAATTTGTGGGCACTTTGTTTTTGCCAAAGGGGATGACTATACACTTTTTGGCGTTTAGCTTGAGGCCATGGCTCTGGGACCAGTTGTCTGTTTCTATGAGGCCCTTTTGGAGGATGCTTGTGTTGGCTGGGGAGTCGATTATGGCGCCCAGTTTGCAGGCATCTGCGAACTTGGTCAGCCACAGTCCTTCCATGTTGGCCTGTACCTCCGAGAAATATATACCGAACAAGAGAGGTCCCAGGACTGAGCCTTGTGGGACACCACTTGTAACTGGTTTGGAGTCTGACATGGCTCCAGCAATTCTAACCATGTGGGTTCTGTCCTTGAGCCAGTTTGCAACCCATCTAGTGACATAGGGGTTTATATTTAAGCTGGTGAGCTTATCTATAATGCCAGTGGGTATTGTATCGAAGGCTTTTGCGAGGTCCAGGTAGGCTGTGTGGTCCACCTTCCCCTCATCAATGGCCTTGGTGACTGTTTCAAAGAAATTGACCAGGTTTAAGAGGCAGGATCTGCCCTTAACAAAGCCGAACTGGGTAGGATCCAGTGTCCCCAATATCTTTATTTATGAGGTCCATGATGATCCTTTCCATAGCTTTGCAGACCAAGCTAGTCAGGCTTATGGGGCGATAGTTTCCAGGATCCATTGAGGCACCACCTTTGTGGAGAGGGACCACTGTTGCTGTACGCCACTCTTTGGGTACATATCCTTGAGTAAAGCTGAGATTGAACAGTAGTTTTATGTTTGGGTTTAGCTCTTCTTGGTGTTCATGTAGGACACAGCCTGGGACACCGTCTGGTCCCATTGATGCTGTGTTTTTTGCTTTGGAGAGGGCAGCTCTTACCTGAGCATCTGAGATGTCAGGGGGGCAGGACTCTGCTGGGATAGATATTTGCCCTTTTGGTGGGGAGGGGGGGTAGAAGTTTGTGCTGAACCTGTCAGCTAGGATGTTGGCAATTTCTGTGGGTTTGGTGTATTTTTTGCCATTTTGGACTAATTCTGAGCACATCTGGGAATTCCCACCCAGGTTCCTAACATAACTAAAGAAAGCCTTGTGATTATCCTTAGTGTCCTGTGCAATTTTTCTCTCGAAGCTGGCCTTAGACGATTTTATGAGTGCCTGTAATATTTTGCTAATACTGATCAGAGATGCCTTCCCTTTTTGGGATTTTGCTCTATCATGTAGTAGCTTCCTCCTTCTATTGTATAGTTTGTTTATGGCTGGGGTCCACCAGAGAGGATTGGGTCTTGGTTTTATTTGGGATTGCATGATCCATGCATTCCTGAAGGTGTTCATAGAATGCGTTTATAAAGTATCCTGCGGTCTGGGCCGTATTTTCCACAGGCCCGGGGGCTTTGAAGGATTCCACTTCGGTTTTGAGGAGTGTGAAATTTGCTTTAGAGAAGTTTTTCACTGTGGTTTTCTGGGCAAGGGGTGGGGTCAGGATGTGAATATCCAGTGAGATTAGTTTATGGTCTGATCTTACCAGTGAGGGATACACTTCTGGTCTGGAGCATAGAGTCCCCATGTTGGTGATGATCAGGTCCAGTATGTTTTCCCCTCTTGTGGGAGTGGTAACAAGTTGTTCCATAGCATTTGAGTTTATAAATTCTAGGAACTTTTGGGCTAGGGTGTTGGAGCTAGAGTAATGCTCCCAGTCTATGTTTGGGTAGTTAAAGTCGCCCAATATATTGGTGTTTGGAGAGACCTTCTTATTTTCCAGTGTTCTCAGGAAGGCCGAGTGGGGTTCCTGGGTTTGGGAGGGTGGTCTGTAGCAGACTATAAACTGGAAGGCAGTTTTACCCACTGTTAGTTAGACATGGATAGTCTCTGATGCTTCGTGCTGTGCCACCAACCTGGAGGTGTGGGTATCTTTGACAAATATTGATACTCCCCCTCCTTTTGTGGTTCGGTCCAAGTTTTGGGGCCGAAAAGCATGGTATGAGGTATAACCTGGTAGTGCTGGGGTGCTCTCGGGAGCCTTGAACCAGGTTTCTGTTACTGCATAGATATCAATGTTCTCCATGCTAAGGAGAGTTTTGAGTGTGTGCATCTTGAGGTTTAGACTTCTGGCGTTGAGTAGCATTAGTCTTAGTTTCTTATCTCTTGTGATACCTATGGAGGTGGGTTTGTCTTTTGAGGCTTGCCCACTGCATCCTGCACATACCATCAGAAGATACATTCTTACCTTAGCTGAAATACTGCATGATTAAAAACTGACAAGGGGCTACAGACAGGGCACATGTAAAGAGAAAAAGTAGGGTAAGGACCGCCACTCCACTAACAAATCCAGGACAGGCATGGGACTTCTGTGGCACTCAAGGTCATCTGATGTGTCCAATACATGTGCTGGCTACCCACTCAGACTGCTGATAACACTTCTGTCTCATGACCTCCTTCAGTGTCAGCTGTCTGCCTTACCTCTGCCTTTTCTCTTTACATGCATCCATTCAGCAATGGACATAAGGGATCAAGGACAGAAGTAATGTACTATTTGCTGCCCTGACCTACATACATTTGCTGTAGCAGAGTGGAGGGAGAGTGAAAGGGCACATCGCATAAGGAAAAAGACATACATAAACTCTTTCTTTTTGCAGGTGGCCTTTTGGGAAAGGACTAAAGGCATCATAGTGGCACCCATGAAACCATGCATATCCTGGAAAGCAGTCCAGTGAGACTGCACTGAAGAGTCTCCAGGTTCCCCACTGCCATACAGAATGATCCTAACAGTCATGGTGTCTAGGTGAAACACACACTGATGAATACAGCATTCGGCGCTGAGCTGAAGAGTCTCCAAGTTCACCAGTGCCATAAGAATACACACCTTGATTTCTCTTGTACATCACACTATGTGACTTCCCTGCTGTCATCAATGCACAACATCTTTATGACTGTGGTACTTGCCAAAGCATTCAACGCACAAGTTGATCTTGCAAGTCGGGCATCCCCATGATGGCTCAGCATGTTTACCCTTGCTGGCACAGTTTTTGCATCCTGATTTTTGCCATTTCACTGGAAAGTATGAGCCATACTCAGATCAGCTCATGGGCTCTGGGACAGTGATCTTGATGCATCTTTTCCTCTTCTTGTAACTGGCAAGGAGGTGCAAGCCTAGGTTCCTTCAAAACTGTAACTGTGTTGTTGGAATAGGACATCCAGAGCATGACAGTTGCTGGTGGTCGTTGTTTATTTAGTTCTTACTGGGTCACCTGGAACAGCTTGAAAAGGAAAGTCGGGCAGGGTTCAGTGATGGTGCTCTCTCAGTGTCAGTAGAAACTGTATTGCATGAACTTGTTAGTGAAGTACTAACAGATGTTCCCTGCTAAGGCACAACCATATCCTTGCTTGACAAGGAGCTACTTACACTCAGATCTAGTGGATTTTCTCCATCCCAATCCACATATGCTGGACTACTATGAACTTCAACTACAGTTGAAGAAACATCCACATCTGGTAAAGCAACACACCAGAAAACTATATAGTGACTGTGTGATACAAAAAATTACTACATGATACAATGTTCAATTGCAGTACTTCACAAGAATATGAAGCATCTACCCACAATGGGGACTTCACTGTGCCTAAAACAAATTGTCAAACTGACAGAAAGAAACTGGTGTGGGTGGGGGTTGGTGTGAAATTACTTCACACAGACAAAAACCCAAATCTGGCTTGTGCATTCATCAATGTGATAACAACTTCTACTTATGTAAATAACAGTGACAGCTGCTGACAGTTTTACCAGAAAAGTGTTAATGACTCAGTGCTGTTCTGTAAGTGCTCTTATTGTTAATGTGATAATGACCTGCATTTCATTACTGCAAAGTTATGCATGCTCAGACACAGGTGATAATTGTTACACACAACCTGTTCAGTATGCATTCATTATATTACCTTGTGCAGCTGTTATGTAACACAGACTCATCATCTGTATATGTTACTGAGCCATTCCTTCCACCTAAATTCCACACATGACTGACAAAGCCAGGAAAAATACACAACATATATGGTAGATCCATGCTGGTAGCAGTCAGCAAGTAATAACCTTTATCTCATTCAGGTAAGTACTGAGTATAACCACAAATAGAATAATACAAGCAGAAGAGATTTCTTGTCTTTAATAGCTTACTTTACATTATACTATTAATTAGTCACTGGTGTATCTGATGCCTTATATGATGATATATTACACTGTATTTACATTTCTGTGCTGTATTCCAAGTAATGTAACCATATGTAATTTGCAGACTTAATTTCCATGTTTCCCCAGTAACCCCTGTAGTTGTTTGCATTGTATATGCACAAGCACCAACATGACACAATAAACAATTTTGCCCAGCTGTCACCTCAGCAGTCAGACCATGTATGCATAAGCACTTCCCCAATACACAATGAATTATTTCCCCAAGCAACATCCTCATTAGTATGTTCAGGTATACATGCGCCTAAAGGAAACGTTTACCCAAACAACCCTTTACATTTCCTAGTGTGTGCGACCACCAACATGAACATTTCACCCAAGCAACCTCTTCAATAGAATGTTGAGATATGCACAATCACCAAAATTAAACACTTCCCCAAACGAAACTTCAGTAACATTTCCTAGTATGTTTTTTCGAGTTAACATTGATCTACCCAAAAATCAAATACCTCCGAAGCTGATACACAAGCCAATTACTACTGATACAACACATAGCTCACAACACCAGTGTGGCACCCAAAAACAGCCCCTAAGGCAAAACAATGTACCAAACACCTTAGTCATAGGAGAATCTATAGTCAGGCACACTGACGTCACTTACCAGGCTGAATAAGGAGAAAATTACAGCCATCTGCCTGTCGGGTGCCAGGATCCATCACATAATGCATGCACTCAAGTGACTCCACAGCAAGTACAAATATGACTCTGTCATTGTCCATTTTGGCATGAATGACCTGAGATGTACCTCCCTGGACTACATGAAAAGAGACATGGAGGAGCTCTCTGATCTTGTAGCTCAGGCAGGTTTGACCTTAGTCCTGAGTAGCATCCTGCCATCACCCAGAATACCACAGTACAAGGACAAAATGATTGACTTCAACAATTGGCCAAGCTTCTTGGTGTCATTCTAAGTGGATCCTGTATTTGTCTGCCTGGGACGACATGATCGACAGACCATGATGCTTTGCCAGATGGCCTGCACCTGTTGCCCTTGGGATTCCAGATACTGGCCAAGGCTCTTACCACTCCCATAGTGCCTTTTTTAGGCAAGGTTCAAAAGACAAATCCACCACTGTAACAGGTACATGCAAGCAAAATCTGAGGGTAATACTACTCAATGCTAGAAGTCTAAACCTCAACATGCACTTGCTCGAGGCACACCTAAAAATGGAGAACATCGACATCTGTGCAGTAACTGAGACCTGGTTCAAGACTCCAGAGAGCACCCCAGCATTACCGAGCTATAATTAATACCACACCTTTCGGCCACCTAACCTGGACTGAAACAATAAAGGTGGAGGTGTGTCCATATTCATCAAAGATACCCACACCTCCAGACAGGATGCCAAGCATAACGCATCTGAGATTATCCAAGTGCAACTAACTCTGGGCAAGACTGCAATCCAAATTGCTACTTGCTGCAGATCCCCCACCATACTCCAGGAGTCCCACTCCACATTTCTTGAAACACTGGAAAATATTAAGGTACAACCCAACACCCTAATACTGGGAGATTTCAACTACCCCACCATCAACTGGGAAAACTACCTGTGCACTAACTCTTTTGCTCAACATTTTTTGGAATTCATAAATTCAAATGCACTGGATCAACTTATCTGCACCCCCACCAGGGGCAGCAATATCCTGGACCTGGTCATTGCCAACATGGGCGACTGGTGTTCCACACCAGAGGTAATTTCCTCATTGGTCAGATCCGATCAAAAGCTGATCAGCCTAGACATCCATGTCCCACCACCACCACCACCATTATAGGGAAATCACTGTAAAACATTTCTCCAAAGCCAACTTCATGCTTCTTAAGACAGAAGTGGCAAACTTCACGACACCCATGCAGCCAGACAATAGAGATACGACTGCTGAATCCTACACAAATGCATTTTATAAGCACTTACATGAGTGCATGGATTGTGCAATCCCTAACAAAACCAAGATGCTATCCTCCAAAAAAAGGAAGCCAATCTGTTTGTCCCCTGCCATAAGCAAACTCTACAACAGAATAAAGAAACTGTTACAAAAATAGTAAAATTCCATGATTGGAGGAACTCCGTGGTCAGCCTCAGTAAGAAGCTGAGATCCCTCATAAAATCCTCCAAAGCTGGTTACAAAAACAAAATCACCATTGACTCTGAAGACATCCACAAAGCATTCTATAGCTATGTCAAGAATCTCAATGGCAACACTCAGATCTGCTCTGAGTTACAGCACAATGGCACTGTATATACAGAATCAACTGATATTGCCAACATCCTGGCAGATAGGTTATGTGCTAACTTTACTCCCCCCTCTCATCTCCTAAAGGGCTCATCTCTATATAGGAAGAATGCAAAGTTCCTGTAATCATGGCTGCACAGGTAAAAAACACACTCTCCAAAGCCAAGAACACAGCATCCATGGGACTTGATAACATCCCAAGCTGCGTTCTACATTAACTACAGAACGAACTGGCACCCCACCTAAGTACCATGTTCAGTCATAGCCTCACCTGAGGCTATGTGCCCACTGAATGGTGCACAGCAACAGTTATCTCACTCTGCAAAGGGGGAGTCACCACGGACCTCAAAAACTACCACCCTATTAGCCTGACGAGCCTGGTCTGCAAGGCTATGGAACGTATCATCATGGAACTTATAAACAATGACATTGGTAATCTCCAAACTCTGAATCCCACCCAATTCAGGTTTGTAAAAGGCAGATCATATCTCCTAAACCTGATAGACTTCTTTGAAGCGGTCACCAAAGCCATAGATGAGGGTAAGGTGGTTCACACAGCCAATCTGGATCTTGCCAAGGCTTTCAACACCATCCCCTACTCTGGAATTATAAATAAACTCGCTAAACAAGGTATAAATCCCTATGTCACAAGATGGGTTGCCAACTGGCTCACTGACAAAACCCACACTGTGAAAGTAACAGACTCCAAATCCATCTTCAGACCAGTGACAATTGGAGTACCACAGGATTCAGTCCTGGGTCCTCTCCTGTTTGGTATCTACTTATCTGAAGTATAGGCTAACACAAAAGGCTAACGAAGTTTACAGATGACTGTAAACTAGGAGCCATAATCAAAACTCCAAAAGATGTGGACATCCTACAAAAGGGCCTCGCTGAGACAGATGCCTGGTGTCAAAGCCATGGCCTCAAGCTCAATGCCAAAAAGTGCATTGTCATTCCTTTTGGTAAAAACTCTGTACCCATGAACTACCACATAAGCAGTAGTCTACTTAACACCAAAAGTGTGATAAGAGACCTTGGGACACAGGTGGACAGTAGTCTCTCCTTTGATAATCACATTGCCACAGTAGTCAGGAAATCCTTCTACATGGCACACCTCATCACAAATGATTTCTCATCCAGGAAAAAAGTCTACTTGTCACTCATTAGACCCATTATAGAGTACAATGCCTCTTTTGGTATGCACCTCACATGACATCTACAACAACTGGAAAGACCACAGAAATACCTCACAAAGAGGATTACCAGCCTCAAACAGATGCCATACGCAGACCGTCTCAAAAAAACTGCAGCTTTACTCATTCGCATATCACCTACTCAGAGGCAATCTCTGCCCAACATACAAAGCTATGTCAAACCCAGAGCTTTTGGACATGCTCCACTTAAAGAAATCCCATTTCCTCTGAGCTACATGCTCTAGGGACCTAAACCTTGTCACCACAATAAACAGAACAGCTGGAGGGATAGATTCTTGTCCCAGAGACTTCCCATACTCTGGAACAAACTACCTATCTATATCAAATAAAGCTCCTCATTAGCACTCTTCAAGAAAAATCTTGATGATTGGATGGGAGATAGGAAATTCACTTCTGTGGCTCTGCTCGACAGTGGCACAGGAAAATAATTTTCTTGGGTGGCGAAAACCAGGGTACCTTTTGGCTAGGCTTATATAGGCCCTAGGGCCAATAGCCTAGTACCTACCTATGAACCTATGAACCTATGTACAACCATCAAAATGAAGCATTCACTGAAACAAACCCCTAATGTGTAGGTGGAAAATTCCTGCACATTACCCGTTGAGTAGACATTCATTATATTCCTGGTACAGGTGTAATATAAGACTGAGTCATTACCACCTGTTAAGACAAAGACCAGAGTAATTCAATCAAAGTAATACAGCAGTTATATCTTACTGATCCCTTCCTATCATCAAAATTCTATGCATGACTGACAAAGCCAAATATTGTCCACAATATATGGTTGCTCCATGCTGGAATCAGAGTACAAGTAATAACATGTATTTACAAGGCATACCATCCTGGTAAAGGGTGTTACAGCCACTGGGTACTGGCATGTTGCACATGGCCATAGGATGTACAAGGAAAACAGACAAATGAATCAGTGAATTTATGAATCAAAGATGGTTGATACTTGTAACTGACTGTAGTCCTAACTGACCAGAAATTCAAAATTACAAGGGACAGAGAACCTCATACAGTCAAAGTAGGGGATTCCACCTCCTCCAGCAGACCTGTTACAAATAGTTTTCCACACAGATAGGTTTTGGGACCCCTGCTGTTTGGAATCTACTTCTCCAAAGTACAGGCTACAACTAAAGGACTGTGGCTGACAAAGTCTGCTGGTTAGACTGCAAACTGGGAGTGATCATGGAAGCCCCTAGCTGGAAGGACTGTAGAAAAACAGGACTGTGCTAAACACATAATAGTATAGGCACACAAACCAGGTGTAAGACAAGAGTATGAAATCAATTTCAGTGGTGCTGTAAGATAAGCTGCTGCACAATGTGAAGTTGATCCAAACTCATTTAAAACAAGGACAATTCATAAATAAAACCTAGACAGTGATTGCAACCGACTTAGTCTAGCCCAGTACAGTACAATTTTCTTTTGACTTGGATCTTTTTATATTTATAGAACAGTATCTGTCTTATTTTTTCTCTCTTTACAAATCTTGTTTTCCCAGTCATATTTCCCCAGAATACCTTATGCATGGTAATAAAGGTTGTAACGCTCCACTGCTTACTGACTGCTCTCTAGAATGTTCCCATAATCACTCTCTGCTTCCAGTTAGACAAGTAGTTTCCAATCCACTCCCCCTTCTACACTTTACACAAATGCACTTTACTTCTTCTACAAACATTCTGTGAGGCAGAGCATGAAGCATCTCACTGAAGTTTGAATAAAATACAATGATAGGGTTAATCTTGAGAGGTGACACCAACATAGAACCTGATCAAACTGGACAGGTAATAATGCAGTTGTGTAAACCCATTATTCCCATGGAAGTATAATGTAATGCTATACACTAGTGATTTTTATATGTTATTCTTAGAGTAATTTGTCCCAGTGTAGTCTCTAACACTGGGGTTACTCATCAGGCTGGGGACTGTGATGTAACTATGAAAACAGTGTCAATCATATATGTGGGACAGACACAGATAAGGTATGCATTCCCATACAGAAAGCAAGGGCAAGGAAAGAATGATACAATGTATTGTTTTGCCATAGTGATGGAGGAAAACAATGATACGATGTATTGTTTTGCCATAGTGATGGAGGAAAGCAATGATACAATGTGTTGCTTTGCCATAGTGATGGAGGAAAACAATGATAGAATGTATTGTTTTGCCATAGTGTTGGAGGAAAACAATGATACAATGTATTATTTTGCCATAGTGATGGAGGAAAACAATGATACAATGTATTGTTTTGCCTTAGTGATGGAGCAAAACAATGATACAATGTATTGTTTTGCTATAGTGATGGAGAAAAATAATGATACAATGTACTGTTGTGCCATAGTGATGGAGGAAATCAATGACACAATGTATTGTTTTGCTATAGTGATGGAGGAAAACAATGATACAATGTATTGTTTTGCCATAGTGATGGAGGAAAACAATGATATAATGTCTTGTTTTTACATAATGATGGGGGCAGAAGGGTGGCTGTATTGACAGAATTCCAGTTCTGAAAACTGCCTTCATGTTACATTACATTCAGTTTACAGTGTATGACTGATGATACTGTAACCACAAGGCACTGAAAATACTAGTCATAAAGTACAAACTGGATAGCCCGCACAGAACATTATACTTAAAAAATGAGTATACACCTGAACATTTAGTGGACATCTGTTATTAATCTACAGTTTAGAACAAAGGTTATTGGATTCTGTATTTTTATTACTGTTGTCAGAAGTGCAAGATAATCTGCAGGATTCACGATGGCTTGCACGGAGTCTAAGAGTAGTGTAAGACTCCATGCAGCCATCGCGATCCAGGAACAGCCTGAATGTGAGTGTAAGAGAGCACCTAAAACAGCTCTTACACGGACAGGGCGTGGATATGCTAATTACTTCACTTGCAGCCGAAAGGCATGCAAATGAGGTAATTTCACGATCCAGAAAGCAGAAACCTGCCCGTGTAAGAGCCGTGTTATCTGCAGAAATGTACTCAGTTGATAACTGAGTACCGTTCTGCAAATAACACAATGGTGCCTTGTCAGCTCCAAATAAAGGTTGCAAATGTCCCAGGCAGCATGCCAATGGCCAAATATGTGGCCACTGGCAATGTACCCTGATGCAAACATAAAATAATTTTTTTTTTTTGGCGATCACTGATGTTTAAACGTAGCGCAGTGTCGCGCAAATGGGCTGCGCTATAAAAAACAGAAAAATAAAAAAATTAAACCCACAAATGTGGGTTTATGCAAAGCATGAATTTACAATGGAAGGGAATAGCATGCTAAAACAACATGGCCACCGAGTAGGGGTTGCTAAGGGGGGAAGCGGAGTGTAAGACATGTAACTAAGCATTAGTAGGCAATCCTATGTAAATGAGTGGTAGGATAGTGAATCGTACTGTTACATACGAAATGAGCACATTCAGTGTAGTGTAGGAGTAGGATAAGGGGGAGCAACAGAGTAGGAGATAGGTGACATCACAGGTGGGAATGTATGAAAGGAATGCAGCTCATTGGAGCACAGTGGCATGTGAAAGCTGTCAGTCACACATCATGGAAAGAGGAGTGTCAACAAGTAGGCATGGGAAAGCCAAGAAATGGAAGGTGTACACTATGGATAACACCAAAGTTTCTTGCTGGGCGTGCATGCGCATGTGTGCATGCTGATAGGCACGAGTAAGCTAGAGTGCACGCGTGTAAGCGTGAGTGCGCGCGTTTAAGGCAGAATACGCATGTAGTAGCCTGTTTAAACACCTGTAAGCTTGTTTGCGCTGGTGTGCGTGCGTTGTAACCCGAATAAGCAAATTCTAGTCCGTCTAAGCATGTGTGCGCACGTGTTAACCTCTGTGAGCGTGTTTTCCCTGGTATGCGTGTCGCTCCCCCCTGAGGAAACAAGGGAAAAAGGGAGCATGGGAAAATAGTAGGAAGCTAGCAGGGATTACTGGCAGAGCTAGCAGGTGAAAACAATCAGAAGAAGGCAATTACACAAACAGAACAGTAGCCCAGCCCAGCACTTAAAACTCTGCAAACAACAGTGCAGAATGTTTCTCTCAAGAGACACTGCAACAGAGGAGTAAGCTATTAGAAGTGAAAACTGAAAAAGCTTCACTCAGACCAAAAATGGTAGGGGCTGCCATAGCTGTTATAAGGAGACATATGCAACTTGCTGAGGGTGGTGACTATGCAAATGCTGCCAGACAACTCGCAGTGAGGAGACGGAGAAGAGTGTACAGGCCCAGGGTCACCTACCAGGGGTTACATGAGCTGGAGATAGTGGAGCACTATAGAGTGGACAGAGACCTCCTGCAGCAAATTGTTGAGCTGTGCAGGCCACGCCTCACACACAGAACCAACATAGGGGAACCCATCCCAGTGGAAACTAAGGTATGTGTTGGCCTAAGAATACTAGAAACAGGTACCTTCCAGAGACCATCTGGTGATATGATGGGGATATCACAGGCATCAGCATCCAGGGTACTGCACCAGTTCCTGGATGCCATGTCAGCACATGTCGGTGATCATGTATATTTCCCCAATTCCCGTGAGGTATTGGCCAGCAATATGCATCTCTTCCAGCAAATAGCGGAATACATTGAGGTAGTGGGTACAATAGACTGCACGTATATACGCATCAAAGCACCAGCCGGTGAGCGGGGTAGGGCCTACATTAACCGCAAGGGCTTCCCCTCCATCAACTGCCAGGTCATGTGTGATTCCCAGGGCATAATAATGAATGTGTGTGCTGGCTGCCCTGGAAGCTACCATGATTCCCATATCTGGCATTTGACACAGCTGTACCAGACATTTGCCAATGGGGGCATCCCACATGGTTACTTAGTGGGGGATGCTGGCTATGCACTGGAGCCATGGCTGATGACACCCATCAGAAATGCACACACACCTGAACAAGAACGCCATAATGAGGCACACGCAGAAACATGAAATGTAATTGAGCATGTGTTTGGGCTGCTCAAGTCACGGTTCCGGTGCCTGGACACATCTGGTGGAGCCTTGCAGTACTCACCAACTACATGTACCCAAATTGTCATGGTATGTGCTATGCTACATAATATGATTCTGCGAAAACAACTGCAGCAGGACCAGCATAGGGCTGGGCCTAACAGCCCCCCACCATTGCCAAGCCAATCACAGGCAGAGCGTGACTCAGAGGAGGAACAACCTGAGCCTGCCCCAATAGGCAAAAGGAGGCGTGCCCAGTATGCCTTGCCTTGGCAAAGCGGCAATGCATAGCACATACACTGGCTCAGTAGGAACCCAGGAAATTATACCTCTCTCTGACTCACACATATAGTAAAAGGGATGTCTAAGTTGACACAACCTACTATCAAACATGTACAGGGAGTGTAATATGTGCATCCAACATAGACAGCCCTGCAGCACCACCTGAGGCATGATTGCCATGTGTTAAGCAATGTAACACTATGTAGTATATGCAAACTTGATGACCCTGACTAACATCCTACCCTCACCAAGCATGATGCCACAATATGAAGACAAGATGATCAATTACAATAATTGGTTTAAGTATTGCTGTTAGTCAAAGGGGATCCAATGCATGCCAGCCTGGGATGACATACTGAGCAAGACACGATGCTCCACCTGCTAGGGATGGCACGCACCTATCAGTCCTGGCCTTTAGGATACTGGCAAAGGCTGTTGTTACCCACACTGTGCCTTGAATAGGTAAGGCTCAAAACACAAACCCACCTCCATAGGTATCACAAGGGATAAGAACCTAGATGTAATGCTACCCAATGCCAGATGTCTAAACTGCAAGATGCATGCAGTCTAAACTCCCCTCAGCATGGAGAATGTTGATATCTGTCCTGTACCAGAAAACTGGGTTAAGGCTCACAAGAGCACCCTAACACTACCAGGTTACACCTCATATCATGCTTTACAGCCCTAAAACATGGAACTAACTACAAATGGAGGGTGACTAGCAATAATTGTCAAGGATAACCACACCCCCATGTTGGTACCACAGCAAGAAGCAGCATGGACTATCCATGGTCAAGTAACAGTGGGTAAGACTGCCTGCCAGTTTGTAGCCTGCTACAGACTACCCTCCTAATGCCAGGAACTGCACTTGGCCTACGTTGGAACACATGGAAATATCAAGCTCTCCAAACAACATTATATTGGGCGACTGAAAATACTCAAACATAGACTGGGAGCATTATTCCAGCTCCAACACCCTAGTCCAAAGGTTCCTAGAATCCATAAACCAAAATGCTCAGGAACAACGTACCACTCCCACAAGAGGGGTAAGTATACTGGATGTGATAATCAGCAACATGGGTACTCTATGGCCAGATTAGAAGTGTATCCCTCACTGGTAAGATCAGACCACAGTCTCTGGCCAGAAAACAACAGTGAAAAACATGTGTAAAGGAAATGTTGCACTCCTCCAAACTGATGTGGAATCCATTAAAGGCCCCGTGCCTGTGGAAAATATGAGACACACCTCAGAACCCTTTATAAATGCATTCTATGAACACTGTCAGGAATGCATGGATTATGCAATCCCAAATAAAACCAAGGCCCAATACCATGCACGCAGGCATCTGGCATGGTGGACCCCAGCCATTACCAAACCATGTAAGAGAATGAGGAAGCTACTACATGATAGAGCAAACCCAAAAAGGGAAGTAATCTCTGATCAGTATTATGGCAATAAAATATAGACACTCATAAAATCCACTAAGGCCAGCTACAACAAGTTGAATCTGTGAATCTTGGGCAATGTTACACCTGCCCCATGTACACAGACAACCCCCTCCTTCCCCCAAGAAATACAACTATATGTGAGAGATGCAACCATTTATCCAAACTGGAGTCTGAGCTCTCTCAACTCAGTACTGTCTAAACTAGTCAGGAGGAGAAGGTAACCACACATACCACAAACCCAGTCTCACATAGACCTATCACAACTGCAAACCAAAGACATAAACACAAAAAAACATTCCCGGAGGCTCTAATTAAAAACCACCAAATCAACAGAGGCCTCCAAAGCAGACACCCAAGCAACCACTACCCACAAACATAGCACATGCAACACATAGTACACAAAGTCGGTGTGCCAAACAGTCACAGCCCGTAAGGACAAACAACATGCCTGATACACTTGTAATAGGTGAATCCATAGTCAGACACTGATGTCCCGCTCACCAGACTGAACAAGGAAAAGGGTACAGTAAGCTGCCTGTAGGCTGCTACAATCCACCACATAACACAAGCACGCAGGTCACTCCAAAGCAAGTACAAATATGACTCAGTCATTGTCCATGCTGGTGTGAATGACGTGAGATGTATCTCCCTGGACTACATGAAAAGAGACATAGAGGAGCTCTCCAATTATGTAGGCCAGGCCGGTATGACTCTGACCCTGAGCAGCATCCTACCCCCACCAAGAATGATGCCACAGTACAAACACAGAATGATCAGCTTTAACAATTGGCTTAATTACTGGTGTCATTCCAAGGGGGTCCAATGTGTGTCTGCTTGGGATGTCATGCTTGACAAGCCACGCTGCTTTGGCAGGTATGGCTTGCACCTGTCACCCCTGGGTGTCTGGATATTGGCTAAGGCTCTTGCCACCTCCATAGTGCCTTTTGTAGGCAAGGCTGAAAAGACAAACCCACCTCCCTAGAAAACATAAGTGGAAAAAACATAAGGGTAATGCTGCTCAATGCCAGAAGTCTAAACCTCAAGATGCATGCTCTCAAGGCCCTCCCCAGTATGGAGAACATCGATGTCTGTGCAGTGATGGAAACCTGCATCAAGGCTCCTGAGAGCACCCCAGCACTACCAGGTTATACCTCATATCATGCTTTTTGGCCACAAAACCTGGACCAAACCACAAAAGGAGGGGGAGTATCCATACTGAGCAAAGATACCCACACGTCCAGGTTACTGACAATGCACGAAGCATCAGAGACCATCCATGTGCAACTAACTGTAGGCAAAACTGCTGTACAGTTTGTGGCATGCTACAGACCACCCTCTCAAACCCAGGAACATCACTCAGCCTTCCTGAAGACACTGGAGAGTATGAATGTCTCTCCAAATACCAAACAAGGTACTCACAAATTACCATATAGGTGGTAATCCATTACGTATGGAAGAAGTAATCAGGGACCTAGGGACAAAAGTGGACAGTAACCCCACATGTGACACTCACATTGCCAATGTGGCTAGGAAGACCACCTATATTGGCCACCTTATCATGAAAGGATTCACATCTACATCAGGAGAGGTCATTGTGCCCCTATACTCTTCTCTTATCAGGCCCATAATTGAGTACAATGTCCCATTTGTGATGTACCTTACCCGACACCTGCAGCAGTTAGAAAGACCTCAAAAGTACCTCACCAAGAGGATAAAGGGTCTCAAACAGTTGTCATATGCTACCTGGCTGACGACACCCCAGCTGTATGCAGTCACATACTGCATACTCAGAGGCGATGTATGCCCGATGTACAAGGCCATGTCCAATACAGAATTGATGGACATGCTCCACCTCAGAAAATCCAAATCCATCAGAGCCGCGAGAGATGTCAACCTCAACATATAAATAAATAGGATGTGCTGGAGGGACAGATTCATAACCCAGAGGCTCCCTACACTCTGGAACAGAATCCCACTCCATGTTAGGCAGAGCCCCTCACTGACTCTCTTCAACAGGAATCTTGCCAAGTGTATGGGAGATTGTAGATTTACACTGGGGGTCTTCACTGTGTCACATCTAGACAGAGGCACAGTAAAGTAAACCCTAAATGGGCATAATATTCACATAGCAAGGGGTGGCAAAAGCCACGCACACTCTGGCTAGGCTTATAAATGCCTTGGGGCAGATAGCCTAGTATGAACCTATGAACCTATGAAGATACAAATTGTACAGGACACTAAGGATAAACACAAGGCTTTCTTAACTGACGGTAGGAACCTTGTTGGGAATTCACAGATATGCTCTGAATTACCAAATATTACAAACAATACACCAAACCCACGCACATTGCCAACATCCAACCTGACAGGTTCAGTGCAAACCCCCCCCCCCACCAAAAAAAAATGCCAAATATCTATCCCAGCAGAGTGCTGGCCCCCTGACATTGCAGATACTGAAGTAACAGCCAGCATCTTCAAAGCAAAACACAAAGCATCAATGGTACGAGATGGTGTCCTGGGCTGTGTTCAACATGAACTCCAAGAAGAATGGAATGCCAAATAACAGTACTGCTCAATTTCAGCCTTACCACAGGATATGTACCCAAAGAGCAGTGTATAGCAACAGTGGTCGCTCTCCACAAAGGTGGTGCCTGAATGGATACTGCAAACTATCACCCCAGAATCCTGACAAGCTTGGTCTGCAAAGCTATGGAAAGGATCATCATGGACCTCAGAAATAAATATATTGGGGACCTACAGACACTGGACCCTACTCAGCGTGGCTTTCTTAAGGGCAGATCCTGCCCCTTAAACATGTTTGACTCATTTGAAACAGTCATCAAGGCCATTGATGAGGGGAATGTGGTCCACACAGCCTATCTGGACCTTGCAAAAGCCTTCCATACAGTACCCCACATGTTCATTATAGATAAGCTCACCAGCTTAAATATAAACCCCTATGTCAGTAGATGGGTTGCAAACCAGCCCAAGGACAGAACTGACATGGTCAGAAATGCTGCAGCCATGTCAGACTACAAACCAGCTACAACTGGCATCCCACAAGACTCGGTCATGGGACCTCCCTTGTTTGGTATATATTTCCCATAGGTGCAGGCCAACATGGAAGGACTTTGTCTGATCAAGTTTGCAGAGGACTACAAACTGGGCACCATATCTGACCCTCCAGCTGACACAAGCATCCTACAAAAGGGCCACATAGAAACAGACAACTGGTGCCAGAGCCATGTCATCAAGCTAATTGCAGAAAAGTGTATAGTCATCCCCTGTGGATAAACAGTAAGTGCCCACCAATTACCACATAGGTGTTAACCCATTAATTACTTTAGAAGTAATAAGAGACCTGGAGACACAATTTGATAGATATCCTGCATTTGACAACCATGTGGCTGTAGTGGTTACAGAAACATACCATATACCCACCTAATCATGAAGGTAGTCAGATCTAGATCAGGGGAGGTCATCGTGCCTCTTCAGTCATCCTTCATCAGCCTCACAATTGAGTACAATGGCCCCTGTGGGATGTACCTCAGCAGACACCTCCAGCAACTGGAAAGACCCCAAAAGTACCTCACCAGGAGGATCAAAGAGCTCAAACAGATGCCATGTGTTTCCTGATTAAACAAACTGCAGCTCCACACAGTGCCATACTGCCTGCCCAGAGGCAATCTGTGCCTGATGTATAAAGCCATGTCCAAGCTGGAATCAATGAACATGCTGCATCTTGTACATTCTGAATGCCAGTGAGCTATGCACATGAGAGACCTGAACCCCAGCACTGACATACATAAGACATGCTGTAGTGATTGATCCATAACCCAGAAGCTCCCTCCACTCTTGAGTAAACTCCCAGTACAGGTTAGCCAGAGAGTCCCTCATTGACTCTCCTCAACAGGAATCTTGATGAGTGGATGGGAGATGGTAGGTTTACCCTGGGTATCACTGTTATGTCATGGGTAGACAGAGGCACAGTATACTAACCTTGAAATATGTCATGTCAAAATCCAGTTACAATGTGTGTTGAAGGACAAACACACTCTCTGACTAGCAGTAGAAATGGCCTAGGGCACATCGCTAGTGTTTGTCAATGTCCACCCAAGTTGTGGAATACACTACCAATGTTGGACAAGCCTGGTTTAAGTAGTCCATATCTGAACAAAATGCAACATGATCATATGTGCACAACTGGCCCTTAACCAGCCTGGTGTGCTCACTATGAATATTTAAAGCAGTGATAGGACTGAAACCCAGGATACTGTCCACTACAGTGAAAGTACTGAACCAGTACACTATACGATATTACAGTGTTGGTCAGTATGAAAGGATGTTGACAACTGTATGCAAACTATCCCATGGAAACCCTGCAGGCACAGTATAATCCCTGTTGGGTTCGGACACAAAGCAGTTGGGCAGTAAGTACACAGCATGACTCCCAACACACAACTATAAATGTGAAATATTGTTGAAGTTCACACACAACCACAAATGAGGTGGACTGCAGATTTCAACATATGGAAAGCTCACACTGGGCATGCTCGCACACTTTGATAAATGAGACATATGTCAGGCAACAAGCCATGGAAAGCCTGAACTGGGCATGCTCACACACTTAGGCCATGTCTCAGTTTAGCAGTTGGCCACGCATATCTGGTATTTGTATGTGTTAATCCAGGAACCAACCACAATACAGCAATCTGCCCAGTGCACACAGTTAAATGACTACAGAGACATAAGTTAAATAGTGGATCCCTCTCATATTCAAACATCTTCCACAGATACACAAGTTGTTCATAGAAACAGGGAAAGCTATGGCAATAAAGACCTGCAAACAGTTTATCAGCAACAAATATTGTGCATCTGAAAATTAAACATATAGGTGTACAGGTCAATACTAGGCTGTTTGCCCTAGGCAATACAAGCTTAGCCAGAGTGTGCTTGGCATCTGCCTCCCCAGTACAGTAGGCTACTGTGCCTCTGTAAAGTAGGTCACAGAAGGCACCATTTAAGCTAGTGTGCTGTGCCTCCATCAAGCAGGGACACAGTGGAAATCCCAGGGGTTGAATTTGCAATGTCACATCCATGTGGCTGGTGTTTGCTGGAAGAGGATTGGCGAGGACTTATAACAGTAATTGAGCATCAATTACAGACTGAGGGGAGCCTTATCTGTTGTGTCTGGGCAACTTCATTGTCAACACTTTGACGTGATGAGTTTGAGGGATTGAAGTGTCGTGCCAATACTGTTCAGAGGCATCCTCCCTCTGTGGGATATTGCTCTGTAATGTATTAGCTCCCTCCTTCTGTTGTGCAGCTTATATATGGCTGGTGTACACCAGACAGGTCTCCTGTTGTGGAGGAGTCATGGGTTTATTTGGGATAGCATGATCAATGCAAACCTTCCAGATGCTCATAGAATGCTATTGTCAAGGATTATGCAGAGTGGCCTGTATAATCCCCCAGCATGAGTCATTTGAAGTCTTCCACCCCAGTCTTCACAAGTGCTAAGTCTGCTTTTGATAAATACTTTGTTTGCAGTGACTTCCTTGCCTGGGGGTGGGGATAGGATATGGATGTCCAGGGAAAGTTGGGTATGGTCAGATATTAACAATGGTGGTCTGCCTCTGTTGTGGAACATACAGTCCCCATATTGCAGATGGTCAGGTCCAATATGTATTCCCCCTTGTGGCTGTGGTGAGTGGTCCTGCCATAGCACATGGATTCACAAATTGTAGTGGCTGTAGGGTGATGTTGTTGAGGCCTGAGTAGTTACCCCACACAATACACCTGTACCTGACGTTAACCACTGTAATGGTGTATGTGAACACCTTCATATCCTACACTGTTCCCAGGGAAGCAAAGTGTGTGTCCTGGATATGGGAGGGGTGGTCTGAACTGGTTGTGTTGTGTGTTACAGGTCCTGTGGTCATGAAGCATGGTATAAAACATAACCTGGCACTGCTGATGTGCATATCTGACCCTGAAGTAGGCGGCTGTTAATGCATACATATGCTATCCCCCTAACTGACAGATAGTAATAGATGTACATACTTCTATATAAATAATGATGTCAGCACCCTATATATAATGCAGGAGAAATGCAAATGCCCACTAATTCTAATAGCGCGCCCTGCTAATGGGTCTCTCGCAAGTGTCCTAGTATAATTAGGTAGGGGTTTGAATCCTGAAAATGCTGAGTGTGTGTTTGGGTGAGGGGGGGTTAGTGTGTGTGCAATTCTGTGTGAAAGAAATATCTCTTTTGGTAACTAGAAGAACACACTACATGATGCACATTCCTCTTTCTAAACACTGATGATGTCAGCACCCTATAAGTGCAGCAGGAGAAGAAAAGTCTCCCACTAATGCAAATAGCTTGCTTTGCTAATGCGTCTCTCTGAAGTGTCATAATAAAATTCAATAGGAGTTTGAATCCTGCAAATGCTCAGTGTGTGTTTGGATGAGGGAAGTTAGTATGTGTGCAAATCTGTGTGAAAGAAATGTCCCTTTTGGCAACTAGAAGAACACACTACATGATGCACATACCTCTTTCTAAACACTGATGATGTCAGCACCCTATAAGTACAGCAGGAGAAAGCAAATCTCCCAGTGATGCAAATAGCGCCCTCTGCTAATGCATCTTTCTCAAGTATCATAATATAGTTAGGTAGGGGTTTGAATCCTGCAAATGCTCAGTGTGTTTGGGTGAGGGGGGGTTAGTGTGTGTGAAAGAAATGTCCCTTTTGGCAACTAGAAGAACACACTACATGATGCACATTACTCTTTCTAAACACTGATGATGTCAGCACCCTATAAGTATAGCAGGAGAAGGGAAGCCTCCCAGTAATGCAAATAGCATGCTCCGCTAATGCATTTCTCTCAAGTGTCATAACCTAGTCAGGTAAGGGTTTGAATCCTACAAATGTCATGTGTGTTTTTGTTACACAGTTTGTCCATGTGTGTGTGGTGTTGCTCTTAATATTGTATGACATAGATTATATTAGTAATGTCAATGCACACATGAGGTATGTGTGCGCCACACAGACATATGTACCTGTGACCTTAAATAGTTCCCATGTCTGAAGCCTGCCTCATGTGAATACATGTAATTTGCATTACACAACTTTATGACTGTGGTTTTCTGTGCAGGGGCTGCATTTGGTATGTGAATATACAGTGAGAATAGTCTATGGTGTCATCTTACCAGTGAGGGATACACTTCTGGTCTGGAGCATATAGTCCACATGTTGGAGATGAACAGGTGCAGCATGTTTTTCCCTCTTGTGGGAGTGGTAACAACTTGTTCCATAGCAATTGAGTGTATGGATTCTAGGAACCTTACACCTAGGGTGTTGGAGCTACAGTAATGCTCCCAGTCTATGTGTGGGTAAATTAAGCTGTCCAATATATTGTTGTTTGGAGACACCTGCAGATATTCATGTATTCCTAAGTAGGCCAAGTGGGTTACCTGGGTTTGGGAGGGTGGTGTGTGCCAGGCTATGAACTGGAAGGCAGTCTTACCCACTGTTAGTTGCACATGGATAGTCTCTGATGCTTCGTGCTGTGCCACCAACCGGGAGGTGTGTGTATCTTTGATGAATATTGATACTCCCCCTCCTGTTCTGTTTCGGTGCAAGTTTTGGGGCCAACAAGCATGGTATGAGGTATAACCTGGCAGTGCTGGGGTGCTTTTTGGAGCCTTGAACCAGGATTCTGTTACTGCACAGATATTGATGTTCTCCATGCTAAGGACAGTTTCCAGTGCATGCATCTTGAGGTTTACACTGCTGGCGTTGAGTAGCATTACTATTAGATTCCTATCCCTTGTGATACCTATGGAGGTGGTCTTGTCTTTTGAGCCTTGCCTAAAAAAGGCACTATGGGGGTAGCAAGAGCCTTTGCCAATATCCGAAAGCCTATGGGTGACAGGTGCAAGCCATCCCTAGCAAAGCATCGTGGCTTGTTGAGCATGTCATCTCAGGCTGACAGGCATTGGATCCCCTTTGAATGACACTGAAACATAAGCCAATTGTTGAAATTGATCATCTTGTCTACATATTGTGGCATCATTCTTGGTGAGGGCAAGATGCTACTCAAGGTCAGGGTCATACCAGTCTGGGACACATGCTCAGAGAGCTCCTCTATGTCTCTTATCATGTAGTCCAGGGAGGTACATCTCAGGTCATTCACACTGGCATGGACACTGACTGAGTCATATTTGTACATGCCTTGGAGTGACCTCTGTGCTTGTGTTATGTGGCAGATCATAGCGCCCAACAGGCATCTCACCGTGACCTTCTCCTTGTTCAGCCTGGTGAGCGGGACATCAGTGTACCTGATGATAGAGGCACCTATTACAAGTGTATTAGGTGTGTTGTTTAGCCTTACATGCTGTGACTGTTCAGCACACTGGCTTTGTGAGCTATGTGTTGCATGTGTTCTGTTCTGGGGTAGCGGTTGCTTGTATGTCTGCTTTGGAGGTGTCTGCTGCTTAGGCAGAATTTTATTTAGAGACTCCGAGTATGTTTTCGTGTGTTTATTTGTTTGGATTGCTGTCGTGGTAGGTCTGTGTGAGACTGGAATTGTAGTGACTGTGGTTTCCTTCTCCTGACAGGTTTTGCCAGTACTGAGTTGAGAGAGCTTAGCCTGCAGTTTGGCTATATGGTTGCATCTCTCACATGTGTTGGAATTTGTTGGGAGGAGGAGAGGGTTGTCTGTGTACATGAGGCAGTTGTAACATTGCCTCTAGATTCCCAGATTCACCAGCTGGACCAGAGAGGAGATTGAAAACTGACCTTTGGACATGCTAGAATAGTATTGGGAATTCCTTTATAATTAACAATAAAAAGGACCAATGGGGAACAAGGTACTCAATGTGAGTTTGTGAGTGTGTAGTGCTTTTAATTTGTTAGTGCTGGCATATATAAATGCTTTAGTGAGCAAGTGCCAGGTAACTCAAATGCAATGTGTTACAGGTAACTTAAATGCATAAATGACAAACAATAACTTTCTGTCAAGTGAAACAAGGAAATACATACAGTAAGCAATGCAGATGTCACTAGGGATCCACAGAGGCACTGTAAAGCTGTGTTTCAGGTGGAATTAGTGTTTCAGGGAAATAACAAGCAAACAAGCCTATAAACAAAGCTACATTCAGCAAGTCTGGATCTAGTCTATGCTACAGCAAACAAGGTGTACCAATTTCAGTAAGAAACAGTTCAAATATGCAGGCACTATAAGCCTTTAGCCAGAAATTCCCAGGTGAGACAGGCAGAGTCCAGCCTCTCCTCCCACAAGAGTGCAGACCATGAACCTTCGTAATGTAAAATAACTGGCCTGAAGCCCAAGTGCTTAAATCAGAACTAATACACATTTAGAATAACAGACACTGAGCCCTCAATCAGCAGTTCCCAACTTAGTAGGATGTATGCTACCTGTCCTGCCACCACAGTATCCCTGACATTTAATGAGACTCACCTCCTGTCATAGTTAGTTGTGTGTTTTGGGGCTGTCAAGCATGGTATGAGGTATAACCTGGTAGTACTAGGGTGCTCTTAGGAGTCTTGAACCTGTTGTCTATTACTGCACAGATATCAGCATTCTCCATGCAGAGTAGAGTTTGGACTGCATGCATCTTGTGGTTTACGTGTCCATCATTGAGTATCCTTACTTCCATTTTCTTATCCCCTGTGCTACCTATGTAGGTGGCCTTGTGTTTACATGTCCATCATTGAGTATCATTACTTCCATTTTCTTATCCCTGTGCTACCTATGTAGGTGGCCTTGTGTTTACATGTCCATCATTGAGTATCATTACTTCCATTTTCTTATCCCCTGTGCTACCTATGTAGGTGGCCTTGTGTTTACATGTCTGGCATTGAGTATCATTACTTTCATTTTCTTATCCCCTGTGCTACCTATGTAGGTGGCCTTGTGTTTACATGCCCATCATTGAGTATCATTACTTCCATTTTCTTATCCCCTGTGCTACCTATGTAGGTGGCCTTGTGTTTACATGTCTGACATTGAGTATCATTACTTCCATTTTCTTATCCCCTGTGCTACCTATGTAGGTGGCCTTCTGTTTACAGCCTTACCACCAGAATGCAAAGATGTGCAGACATTACACTATGGTAATTAATAGTGGTGTACAAAGCGATACAATGACAATCATACTGTTAATGCATCAGGCATGCTGGGATATACCCACAATGATATCATTACACTGTACAGTTGACAACATGATAATATTACTACACTTCTATGTAGTCACCCTGTGCATCAGCACTATGTTAACTGGTCCTGCATCGATGTTACAGATTGCAGGAGGTGGCACAGTTTCATCATATGCACAGGGTGTGTACTTGGTATGCCTGAGTCTGCCACTGATACAACCAATCGACATGTATGTATGTGTGTGTTAGTGAAGGACAGCCGTACAAGATGGGGCAATATGTTGATGCAGTGTGTGCATGTATGTGTTAGCCCTAGGTGTTAGCATTATGCATGTGTGTATGCATGCACACAGTTCCTCCTCGTGGCTGCCATATACGGGTGTTTGTGGACAGCCACAGACTGTACCTGCCAGGTCATACAGATCACTGTCTCTGGCCATGGACATGGTACCTGTGCCTGGCAGGGGTGCTACGGACAGTATCAGGTACTAAGCCAGACTGGGAACTGTCATCAGAAGCAGTTGGTTGATGACTGGAGACATGTCCCTGCTGGGAATGTCCAGAGCCACATGCACGTGGTCTCCTAGGGCGGTCTGATGACAGCACAGACCCAGCATTGCTGGAGCTGGTACTGGCACTATGGGAGCGGCTGCTGGTTTGTTGTCGTCCACAATGACTGCCAGCTGCTGCTGTTGCTGGCATACATCCACGTCGACGCCTCAACCGTCCTGCATTGCCCTGGCTCATAGACATGTAGTTGTGGAACAGATCTAATGTGTCCCCTCAACATCTGTCAATGACCTCGGTGAAATTACGGATGGCAGCCGCAATGTCACGCATAGTGTCATTCATAGCAGTGCGATGTGCTCTCAGCTCCCTCAGACCCTGTCTGGTGTACCGTTCCATACGTGACTGTGCCTGCATTACAGCCCGGAACATAGCTGAGGTTGAAAGAACTCTGTGGGCACATCTGACAGGGGCAGTACGACCACGGATGCTCCCATGAGAACCCCTGGACATCTGCCTGTGTGGTACCATGTCAGGACTCTGGCCATGGCTGCTGTGAGGGGATGCATGTGCCACTGATGCCACATTACCCTGGTCAATGCCCACTGTATGCTGTCCATCACCTAGGGATATTGGTGACAATGGATGTATTGGCAGGATGACTGTGCGCATTGATGGGGTTGACAGCTGTGTACTGCCGATTGGCTGACCAACAACAGACCCTGGCACACCTCCCTGTGCCATTACACAGGTATCATCATTATCACTATCCCCAGCAGTGGATTCAGGTTCCCTGCTGCACACCACCAGAGCAGCACCAGAACCTGTGAGAGGAAGACAGGAAACACAGTTTACAATGTGTACACAATGTTACCACAGATGCACACGTGCACATGCACACATGGGCACATGCACACATGCACACATGGGCACATGCACACATGGGCACATGCACACATGCGCACATGCACACATGCACACATGCGCACATGCACACATGCACACATGCACACAGACACACATGGGCACATGCACACATGCATGCATTCACACTCCTCAGTACATGGGATACAAACACACAGACACAAACACACCTGCAATCAAACACATAGCAATACCATTTGAGGGTATTATTACTATTATTATCATTAGTATTAAAGGATGGTTATTACACACTCACCAGCATGGATTGGCTGCCTTGCTGTTACACCAGAGGGACCTGCACAAATAAGACGTTTATTGTCAGTGGGCACAACTGTGCCATTGGTACTGTGAGTATGATACAGTTCCGTAGTACAACAGTTGGCTTTCACAGGTCTACTGCCAATATTGAGAATATCACTCTTGCACAATAATTACCAGGATAACAGCTATAAACACAGTACACACCTCACACATGCATAAACTACCAGTGTAGAGAACAGTCAACTATAGATATGGGATGTTACCTGCACGCTCCAAGTCCTCATGCTGGGTGGCTCCAGCCTCCATCATTACACATGTGTGCGGATGTTGTTGTTGTTGGGCTGGAGCCACAACACTTAAAAGGAGCCCCTCCAGTCTGGTGAGGGGGGGTGTATAGCCACCCCACCACCTGTTGCAAGCTGTTGTCTGTGGATATCAGATGCACGCTGACGGACATTTCTAATTAAATCACTGCAGTGATGGCGTACCTGCTCATATGTCCGGTTATGCATGCCTATGTCATTTACCTGACGGACAAGGTCTTGCCACAGTGCAGCCCTCTCCTGCTGGTTCTGGCTGGTGCGGGAAAAGAGTGTGGCAAAATCCCACACCAGGCACTGGTGTATCTCCTCTTCCTCTGTAGCAGAGTATGTGGGGTTGCGCTGGTGCACCATTGACCTGGAAGGAAAAGAAAAATATGTGAGCAAGTGATATGGCACACATAATACTCTACTGTAGTGATATCACTGAACTGCCATATATAGCATCTGTCTGTCTATTGGGGGATACACATGTAAATGACCACATATCAGTGCTCAGCCAACAACTGTGTGACAGTGCCTGGCACACTCTATACAACAAACTAGTATACTCCAGCAGTCGGCACACTGTTTGAGGTCCAATGCACAGCCTCACACTGGGGGTTTGTATCAAGGTAATGTATGGGGAACATTGTCAACCCATGCAAGGCATGCAATGCACAGTACAAATTTCACTTTTAATGCACCGTAGTCTTTGTTGCCATAACCATACCTACACCACAGTCACATACAGGGAACCACAGCACAACATATGGCTATGTAGTATGTTTGTATCCCAATACCTGACACATCTTTCTCTGGCCTCACACCAAGGACACGCACTACCATGACAGACACAAACTCATGCTGAGCAATCACACCATTACAGACCTTGCACACAGTCAGTGACACACTCATTCCACCTCACATAGTTGGTATTGCAATGAGTACATGTGTGTGTGCATTGTGTCATAGGCAGGTAGTATGCTATTGGCTCTGGGCCTACAGCAGCATACTGTTATGCTACCCTGCCCCTTGGGACATATGTAATGTGATTGTACTTGCTCCTGTCAAACAGTTACACAGGGTGACTCATATGGCATACTACCTATCTGCATAACATTCAACAGGGGTATGTCTGACATCTACTAATGGGGAGCCTTGCTTCTTAATGCTGGGGGGTTTACGCCAGGGTATGGCTTATTTGTGGGTAGGAACCTGTACCTCCACCATGTGCTCTTTACTGCGGTGCCAAGGATGACAGACATAGGTCATTTAGGCTGGGGATACTGTGAGGTGTTACCATGGTTGTTGGACAACTGTTATGGGTGTGACTTAACTATGTATATCCAGCAGTGGTAATGTCTGTGTAGGTAGTTTGAGAGGCACTCTATCTGTGGTTTTGTCAGTCACTCTGCATAGGTAATGTGTTTGAGGGCATTATCACTGTTTGTTAGGTATGACTGTGTCCTTCTCCCTTTCTGTAGTTGTCATGGGAGGTACATACCGTGTAGGACATTGTGAGGTGTAGAGGGGTACAGTGACCTACATTTCACTAGCTGACACACCATTTCTGCTGACACATACCATGTACAGGTATTACAAGACTGGTGTGCCACTGTGAATATCAAAGGGGAGGTTATTGTACACTTGTTTCCCATGTTCCCTCCTGACACATCCAGTAGTAGGCAGGCAACCACATATGTGGTGGTTAGTGGTGTAAGTGTTTTGGAATGGGGTATGGTACTCCAGTACCCATACTGGTGTTCAGTCCATGCCTTTGTCACCAGGCACCTATTGCAATACACCTGCACACATGTGCCTCTCTCAGTATATATATATATATATATATATATATATATATATATATATATATATATATATATATATATGTATATATATATATATATATATATATATATATATATATATGTATATATATATATATATATATATATATATATATATATATATATATATATATATAGAGAGAGAGAGAGAGAGAGAGAGAGAGAGAGGTATTCATATACATACATATCTGTAGACATTCATATCTGTCTGTATATGTGTATGTATCTATATATATCTATATATGTATGTGTCTATTACATATGTATGTATATACATATTCTATATATCTATCTATATATGTTCATAGGTTCATAGGTAGGTACTTGGCTATCAGCCCTAGGGCCCATACAAGCCTAGCCAAAAAATTTACCCTGGCTTTTGCCACCCAAGAAAAGTATTTTCCTATGCCCCTGTCGAGCAGAGCCACAGAAGTGATCCCCGGGGTGCATTTCCCATTTCCCATCCAATCATCAAGATTTTTCTTGAAGAGTGCTAATGAGGAGCTCTGTTTGACATAGATAGGTAGTCTGTTCCAGAGTATGGGAAGTCTCTGGGACAGGAATCTATCCCTCCAGCATGTTCTGTTTATTGTGGTGACAAGGTTAAGGTCCCTATAGCGTGTAGCTCAGAGGGATTGGGATTTCTTTAAGTGGAGCATGTCCAACAGCTCTGGGTTTGACATAGCTTTGTATGTTAGGTAGAGATCGCCCCTGAGTAGGCGATATGCGATGGAGTAAAGCTGTAGTTTTTTGAGACGGTCTGCATAGGGCATCTGTTTGAGGCCAGTAATCCTCTTTGTGAGGTATTTCTGTGGTCTTTCCAGTTGTTGTAGATGTCTTGTGAGGTACATACCAAAAGGGGCATTGTACTCTATAATGGGTCTAATGAGTAATGAGTAGAGGGAACAATGACCTCTTTTTTTTCTGGATGAGAATCCTTTTGTGATGAGATGAGCCACGTAGAAGGATTTCCTGACCACTGTGGCGATGTGATTATCAAAGGAGAGACTACTGTCCACCTGTGTCCCAAGGTCTCTTGTCACATTTTTGGCATTAAGTAGACTACCAGCTATGTGGTAGTTCATGGGTACAGAGTTTTTACCAAAGGGGATGACAATACACTTTTTGGCATTGAGCTTCAGGCCATGGCTTTGACACCAGGTATCTGTCTCAGTGAGGCCCTTTTGTAGTTTTTCCACATTGTTAGGAGTTGTGATTATGGCTCCTAGTTTGCAGTCATCTGCAAACTTTGTTAGCCAAAGACCTTCTGTGTTGGCCTGCACTTCAGAGAAGTAGATACCAAACAGGAGAGGACCCAGAACTGAACCCTGTGGTACTCCACTTGTTACTGGTCTGATGTCAGATTTGGAATCCGCTACTTTCACAGTGTGGGTTCTGTCCGTGAGCCAGTTGGCAACCCATCTTATGACATAGGGATTGTGTGAACCATTTTACCATCATCTATGGCTTTGGTGACTGCTTCAAAGAAGTCAATCAGGTTTAGGAGACATGCTCTGCCTTTTACAAATCCAAACTGAGTAGGGTCCAGAGTTTGGAGATTACCAATGTCTTTGTTTATGAGTTCCATGATGATATGTTCCATGGCCTTGCAGACCAGGCTCATCAGGGTAATGGGGCGGTAGTTCCTGGGGTCCATCGTGGCTCCCCCTTTGTGGAGTGGGATAACTGTCACGGTGCGCCATTCAGTGGGTACAAAGCCTGAGGTGAGGCTTTGATTGAACATGGTACTTAGGTAGGGTGCCAGTTCATTCTGTAGTTCGTGTAGAACGCAGCCTGGGATATTGTCAGGTTCCATGGATGCTGTGTTCCTGGCTTTGGAGAGTGTGTTTTTTACCTGTGCAGCCGTGATTATAGGAACTTTGCATTCTTCAAGTATAGAGATGGGCCCTCTAGGGGGTGAGAGGGGGTAAAGTTAGCACTGAACCTATCTGCTAGGATGTTGGCAATATCAGTTGGTTCTGTATATTTAGTGCCATTATGCTGTAACTCAGAGCAGATCTGAGTGTTCCCATTTAGATTCTTGACATAGCTATAGAATGCTTTGTGGTTGTCTTTAGAGTCAGTGGCAATTTTGTTTTCGTAACTAGCTTTGGAGGAGTTTATGAGGGATCTCAGTTTCTTACTGAGGTTGACCAGGGAGTTCCTTCAGTCATGGGATTTTACTTTTTTTTTGCAACAGTTTCTTTCTTCTGTTGTACAGTTTGTTTATGGCAGAGGACCACCAGACTGGCTTCCTTTTTCTGGAGGATAACATCTTGGATCTATTAGGGATAGCATGATCCATGCACTCGTGTAAGTAATTATAAAGTGCATTTGTGTAGGATTCGGCAGTCATACCTCTATTGTCTGTCTGCATGTGTGTCATGAAGTTTGCCACTTCTGTCTTAAGAAGTGTGAAGTTGGCTTTTGAGAAGTTTTTTATTATGGTTTCCCTAATTGGGGCTGGGGGTGGGATGTGGATGTCTAGGCTGATTAGCTTGTGGTCGGATCTGACCAATGAGGAATTGACCTCTGGTGTGGAACACCGGTTTCCCATGTTGGTGATGACCAGGTCTAGGATATTGCTGCCCCTGGTGGGGGTGTGAATAAGTTGATCCAAGGCGTTGGTATTTATGAATTCTAGAAAACGTTGAGCAAAAGAGTTGGTACATGAGTAGTTTTCCCAGTTAATGTTGGGGTAGTTGAAATCGCCCATTATTAGGGTGTTGGGTTGTACCCTAATACTTTCCAGTGTATCAAGAAATGAGGAGTGTGAATCCTGGGGCATGGTGGGGGGTCTGTAGCAAGCTACAATTTGGATTTTGGTCTTGCCCAGAGTTAGTTGCACATGGATAATCTCGGATGCATTATGCTGTGCAACTAGCCTGGAGGTGTGGATA
Organism: Protopterus annectens; assembly: GCF_019279795.1. Classification (NCBI taxonomy): domain Eukaryota; kingdom Metazoa; phylum Chordata; order Ceratodontiformes; family Protopteridae; genus Protopterus; species Protopterus annectens. Next base: position 720,947,356 of record NC_056751.1, on the reverse strand, counting down.
TCCTTAATGAATATGGACACGCCTCTGCCTTTAGAGCTTCTTTCTGGGTTAGGTGGCTGAAAGGTGTGGTATGAATTGAAGCCTGGTAATGCAGGGGTGCTCTCTGGAGCTTTGAACCAGGTCTCTGTCACTGCACAGATGTCACAGATGTCACCGGTTATGATGGTGAATTTGTCATTTGAACCTTGCCTAAAAAAGGCACTATAGGGGTGGCAAGAGTCTTAGCCAGTATCCGGAATCCCAAGGGTGACAGGTGCAGGCCATCTCTGGCAAAGCATCGTGGACTGTCGATCATGTCGCCCCAGGCAGACAAATACTGGATCCCCTTAGAATGACACCAGAAGCTTAGCCAATTGTTGAAGTCAATCATTTTGTCCTTGTACTGTGGTATCATTCTGGGTCTATCTATTTCTACATCCCTCTCTATCTATGTATACATATATGCATATTATATATAGATACATATATAAATATACATATAATATATATATATATATATATATATATATATATATATATATATAGATATATATATATATATATATATATAGATATATATATATATATATATATATATACCTTTTTATTTGCACATACGAATACACACACTAACATACTGCTAAACATCCATTACTGTACAACCTACATTGTACGTTGCACTACAACCTACATTAATATGTGCACATAGCATCCTTCACATACATATGTATGTCCAGCCTTCACTAACAGTTGCAGTATGTCCCCTGCCCTATGCACATCTTCATATATATAGATACAGACTGCTAACACATATGGAGGGTTCACAGTATGTAAACTATTACATTATTAGTTTACATTACCTTTGTTTGTCACTGCTGTTTGTGATGGCTTGCTGCTGGTTAGCTTGCTGTTTTGTATTGTTTTATTTTTGGTGGCTGTCTCTGTGTCTCTTTTTCGCTTTTTCTGTTTTTTTTTTTTTTTTCTTTCTCTCTCTCTCTCTCTGTCTCTCCCTCTGGATGTTGCAATGAAAGTATTGCATGTGTGGACTGGGAGTACAGGCTGCTTTTGTCTAGTACCAACCTATGAACCTATGAACCTATGAACAACTCAAAAAAAAAGAAATAGATACATTTTGGAGAAGTTTCTTTGAAGATCCTGTGGAACTTAACAAAGAAGCTAAATGGACAGAAGAAGTAAAAGAAAGTATGAAATGGGATGGAGTAACAACCAGAGAGACTGAAATAAAGTTAAGAAAAGCCTCTAATTGGAAAACCCGAGGTCCAGATGCAGTACCTAACTTCTGGTTAAAAGTATTAACATCTCTGCACAAAGATTTAGCCATGAGTAAGAATTATTTATATGTGCACCATAAACAGGCGCCAACCTGGTTAACAACAGGAAAAACAATGCTCCTACTTAAGAGTGAACTTGCAAGGTACCTTAAAAATTATAGAACAATAACTTGCCTTCCAACGACATATAAAATATACACTGGAATTGATGCCGACAGAGTTTATAGTCATTTAGAAGAAAACTCAATTAAGGCAACAGAACAAAAGGGCAGTAAAAGATAGTCATATGGAACAAAGGATCATTTGTTGTTGATAAAGTCATAGTGAAGAACTGTAAAAAGGGGAAGAATTTAAGTATGGCATGGATTGACTACAAATAAGCATTTGATAATATCCCACATTCATGGATAAAAGAGTGCTTAAAAATGTATAAGATACACCCTACACTGATCAATTACATTACAGTGACCGTGAAACAGTGGCAAACCACTTTGCAATTAAGCCATAATAAAAGACAAATTATTATTACAGGGATAAAAATCCAAAGGGGGATATTCCAGGGTGACTCTTTTTTCACCACTGCTATTCTGCCTTGCCTTTAATCCATTAAGCTGTCTATTTAACAGCTTAGGCCGTGGCTATAATGTGGCTTCTAGAAAACAACAAAGTGCAAAGACTTCTCATCTTCTCTTTATCGATGATTTGAAACTGTATAGCTCATCAGATGAGGAACTGAAAGCACAACTGCAAGTTGTTAAAACTTTTTCAGGTGATATAAGAATGTCATTTGGTCTTGATAAATGTGCAAAAGCAACCTTTAAATCAGGAAAACTGCAGCACCAAGAAAAAATCAGTTTGGGACAAGAATGTGATACAAAAGAACTTGAGCAAGAGGGAGTGTATAAATATTTGAGAATTGATAAAGGATCAACAATAAAACATGAACAAATGCAAATAAAACTTAGCAGTGAGTACTTTAGAAGACTTAAATTAATCCTGAAAACAGCGTTGACATCCAGGAACAAAATTCAAGCTATAAACCAATTTGCTCTTCCTGTCCTATTGTACAGTTTTGGAGTGATTGCCTGGCCCCAAAAGGTGTTGGATAGATTAGACAGGAAAGCAAGAAGAATGTTTCATGTTCACCAAATGATTTATAAAAATCAGTGTATACCAAGATTATATATTCCCCATTCTGAAGGAGGGATGGGCCTCCTTGAAATTGATTACATTGTACAGATCTGCAATGGTGGGAGTCCACACATATCTGCTGACCTCACAGGGCCCAAACATAGTGAAAGTTTTGAAACATGAGGAGAATAAATCTAAGATGACTTCCCTGCTTAGGCTAGTTGAAGCATATCGACGTCAAGCAGGAATGGAAATCAAACCACAAGTGGATAAAAACCAGGCAGCAGCTGAATGTGCCAAAAAACAAAAGAACTCCAGATGAGGAGGCAAGAAATGTGGAAAATGCATAAATATAGTTGCAAGTATAGAAAACTTCTGGAAGAACCTCATATTGATCAGGAACAAATGCAGGAATGGTTAAGGAGAGGTGAATTCAAACAAAGAGATGAAAGGTTAATATTGGTGGCAAAAGATAGTGGGTTACATACACATTGGTTTACAAAGTCCATTGAACACGTGGGGGAAACAAACAAATGTAGGTTTTATAAAACAGAATTAGAAACAGTTGCACACTTCTTTGCTGGTTGTGGCCTACTAATGGCAGGAGGACTGTATACTGAAAGGCATAATAACGTGGCGAGACTGTTGCAATGGGGATTGTGCAAACATTATGGAGTTGAAGTGGCTGAAAAACATCGGAAACATGAACCACAAAGCATCACAGAAAATGATGAAGTCTACATCACATGGGATCGCCCATTGCCAACAGTTCAAAAGATGGATGCTAAAAAACAGATATAGTGGTCCAAGAAAAGAAGACAAAAGTAGCGTTGATCATTGAAATCGCCACATCCAGTGACTACATTGCCCTGCGTACAGAGAATCAAAAGTCATAAAATATCAGGATTTGCAAGCAGAAACTAGAGCAATGTAGAAGAAAGATACCCAGATACTTCCGATAGTAGTAGGATCAACGTGTCTTATAAAAAATAGTCTACAATCATATTTAGATATGCTACCAATTCATGTAAGTCCATACAAATTGCAGAAGGAGTCGTTACCGGGCATATTCGGGGTGCAGCGAAGAGCACTTTTGGCTGACATCAAAGAGTGAAACAATACTAATTTCATGAACTTTAATCGTACTTTGACTTAGGAGTGGGGTCCATTCCTGTCACGGTATTAGAAACCCAAAAGATATGGACAAATTAAAAAAGAGAGATACCTCCTCAGAATTCATGGAGTCAGAGCGTGAGCAATCTTTAAAAGAAAAAAAAAACAAGACCATACAATCTGAGTAGCTCAAGGATATAAAATAAGTAGCCTGGTGGAGAAAGAGGGCATTTTTTTAACAGAAAGGGAGATGAATGATGGGAACATTCATTTTTAATGGGGCAATCAATTGAAAACAGAGTCTGTTTTGAGAATTACATGGGATATAAATGCCATCGTTAAAGTAATAAATGCAAGATTGTTTTTACGTTTTATTTAGTCCTTCTAAATTATTTGGGAATCTCAAGGATAATTTGTGTCTGCATAATGACAAGTCAATAGACAATCTTACATTTGCTTTGGAACCTCAGTACATATGATTTGTCTTGATTTTTCAGTAATTTGAGCTGATGTACACTTTTCTAAAAATTATAATTTTTACTCGTCCTTGATTTATTGCTCCAAATGGAATTTGTACAAGCTGTCACAAAAATATATGCATTTTGTCTACCTGCTTTCTATGCAGTAAGTGATAGCTAACCTGAACTCTCAGAAACCAGAAGCTTACTTTGATATTCATTTCCACGAATGTGTCTCCTCTAATTCCTAGAACTTGCTGGCATACCAAATTTACCCAAGATACTTTAAGTAAACATGCTGGTTTGTCTTCCTGTGGCAATGTGTGAACACTCCTGAATGCTTACTCCTGTTCTACTAAGTATTTGGTGAGTCCCTGCACCAGGTAAGAGCATTTATCCCTTCATCCAAAACTATAGAGTTACTGCTATTGAGAATATCAGCTTATGAAAATTAGAAAGAGCTGTGTCATTACCAATGTACATTATAAGACATATTGGTATAAAACAAAGCAACTATTTACAGCCTTTCCAATACTACATGCATTATGTAGAATATAATGAACAGTCTCCCAGTATAGAAAATTATTACTTTTAGTGGTTTATTTCTGAATTTGTTTGTGGCATTAGAATTGTAATTTTAATGTTTCAGGATGGAATAAGTATTATATTTTAATTGTGATATTCTCTACTTTCTTTTTGCCTGGTGCTGTTAAACATTGGTTACAACAGTCTTTTCCTGATAAACAAAACTTTAAAAGGAATGTCTTATGTTCATCTAGTTGCATCTTTATCTTTAAATATATTAAGCATGCCTACTTACCAATGATGATGAGGTCCAAGAAGTATTTTTCCTCATTCTTATCAGAGAATGTCATGGATTGCAGATATCTCCCAGTATCATTGTGTATCAGTCCACTGATTATTAAGGACCCATTTGTATGCATTTTTACTCTGTCTTTGAATTGTTGTTGAAAAGGGGTACTGACCTCTCCTTGTTTATCCATTTTTGCTAATGTAGTTGAAGGCCCACCCACAGTCTCAGTCCAAGTCCACGTATTTTCTAGTCGGTTTGCTTGTTCTTTTATTTTCCATTCTATTGTGACAGATTCATTCAGTGCTGCATAAAGTGTTTCACTTTGTACTTCTGAGATACCCAAGATACTCATCTCTGAAATGTTAAATTATAGTTAAAAAATATTGTGTTAAAAATGATATACTGGAATAAAAAGATATGACTACCATGAATGTAAAAAAATGTACAATAAATCACAGAATACAATCCATTCACAATATGTTACCCTAGCAGTTATAATACATTAGTGCTAACTAGACAAAAATAAAACTTTCTGAATAATGAGGTAGGCAGTCTGGAGTAACCAAGGTGGATTTCTGTCAGTGATTGCAAGATGCATATTAAATTATCTGCTGACTGACTCTAACATGGTGCACAAACGGGTTTAATCCATCTGTGCACTACACTTAATAACACCTCCACTCACAAGTGGGGTTCACAGACATGGATCCTGATTCCTAACTACAATGTACCTCAGACCCTTATTTTTCATAAACTGACATATGATCACATTGTACACAGTGCTGTATGTATCTTTCTGCTTCTATCTGCAGCCCAACAGCTGCTGTACTGAGCTGTGTATCATGACATCAATATACCCAACAGCTGCTGTACTGAGCTGTGCAACATGACATCACTATACCCGACAGCTGCTGCACTGAGCTGTGTATCATGACATCACAATACAGCAGAGTGGAGAAAACCTACATACTAAAGCTTACTTTATTACATAGGTGTCTCCTGCTACTTTGTACTCTGTAATTATGCATGGAAGGTATCACAGTCATTCGCCATGACAACCCAGCTAGGACTTTTACCATAATATGCTAATGAGGGAATCTTGTACTCAGTAAAGCTGCATTTGCAGGAGCTTGGTTGTGTCACTGTGGGGAATTGGGCAGTTTGCTTGTGGTAGCTGGTTTACCTGCACCCTAGGTGAGTTCATTATAGGATCATAGGAAGTTACTAGACTATTGGCTCTGAGGCCTTTATAAGCCTAGCCAAGAGTTTAGCCCATGCATAGACAAATCAGCACCTGATGCCCCTGTTCAGCAGGGACACAGGTGGAATCCCAGGGATGTATTTTCTATTTCCCATCCAGTTATCCAGGTTGCACTTAAAAAGGAGTAAAGAGGTACTCTACTTCACATGGAGCGGGTGTCTATTCCATATTTGATGGAGTCTCTGGGACAAATCTGTCCCGCCAACAAGTCCTATTGATGTCACAGACCAAGTTGAGATCATGAGTGTGGGTTACTTGAGTGGACCTGGACCTGTGCATAAGCAGTCCCATCAAGGTGGGGTCTAAGATTGCCTTATATGCCAGACAGTGGTCACCTCTGAGGAATTTGTTCCAGTGTTTGAATAGAACCCACAGTCTTCTGCACCAAAGGCAAGTGTACTACCTCTTGTGCCACTGACACTAATAATCTATAACACTGTTTATTCAGTTTCCTTCCAACTACATCTTCATAGGTTCATAGATAGGTACTAAGTTATTGGCCTTAGGGCCTATATAATCCTAGCCAAAAAGGTACCCTGGCTTTCGCCACCCAAGAAAATTATTTTCCTGTGCTCCTGTCGAGCAGAGCCACAGAATTGATCCCCAGGGTAAATTTCCTATTTCCCATCCAATCATCAAGATTTTTCTTAAAGAGTGCTAATAAGGAGTTTGTTTGATATAGATAGGTAGTTTGTTCCAGAGTATGGGAAGTCTCTGGGACAGGAATCTATCCCTCCAGCATGTTCTGTTTATCGTGGTGACAAGGTTTAGGTCCCTAGAGCGTGTAGCTTGGAGGGATTGGGATTTCTTTAAGTGGAGCATGTCCAACAGCTCTGGGTTTGACATAGCTTTGAATGTTAGGCAGAGATCACCTCTAAGCAGATGATATGCAATGGAGTAAAGCTGTAGTTTTTTTGAGATGGCCTGCATAGAGCATCTATTTGAGGCTGGTAATCCTCTTTGTGAGGTATTTCTGTGGCCCTTCCAGTTGTTGTAGATGTCATGTGAGGTGCATTCCAAAAGGGGCATTGTACTCTATAATGGGTCTAATGACTGATGAGTCGAGGGGAACAATGACCTCTTTTTTCCTGGATGAGAAACCTTTTGTTATGAGGTGTGCCACGTAAAAGGATTTCCTGACTACTGTGGCAATGTGATTATCAAAGGAGAGACTACTAACCACCTGTGTCCCAAGGTCTCTTATCACACTTTTGCTGTTAAGTAGACTACCACCTATGTGGTATTTCATGTGTACAGAGTTTTTACCAAAAGGGATGACAATGCACTTTTTGGCATTGAGCTTGAGGCCATGGCTTTGACACCAGGCATCTGTCTCGGTGAGGCCCTTTTGTAGGATGTCCACATCATTAGGATTTTGGGAGGAGAGGCTGGACTCTGCCCTTCTGAGCTGGGAATTTCTGGTTAAAGGCTTATAGTGCCTGCATATTTGAACTGTTTCTTACTGAAATTGGTGCGCCTTGTTTGCCGTAGCATAGACTAGATCCAGGCCTGCTGAATCTAGCTTTGTTTGTAAAACTTGAGCACTAATCTAGGCCTTCTTTTCTAGAGAAGGTTCCCCTGCACCCCAGTGGCAGGAGTGTGCAGTTATAACTTGTCTGATTGAAGACTACAGGAACAGGGCTCAGTTTTGAGATTTTTTTACTGGTTAATTGGGTAATTTGTTTAAAAGCCTTTTCTGATTGCTTGTAGTCATCTAAAGCTGTTTTAAGTGTATTTCTTACTGTTTGTAGTCATTTAAAGCTGTTTGTGTGTGTTTTTTAACTGTTTTTGCCTTTTATTTTCAAAAAAATAATTTTTTCCTTGTTTCCCACCTTTCTAAGCTAGTATAGTCTAGTTTACCGGCTAGTGCTGAATTCAGGGCTGTGTTACAATTTTCTGAGTTGCCCATACCTTACTTGGATACAAGGAGGTTTCTCTGTTCACCTGTAAGAGAGAGAGCTTTGAGCAGCCATCTGTCCCTGGAGGAGTAGTTCCAGCCCAGAAGTTAATAGTTTATAGGCCATTTTGGGCTAATTTCTATCTCTTTCATTTCCCTGCTGTAAAAAACGCATTTGCACGGTTTTGCACGTAGGGCAGCGCCGGTTAGCTAGGGCTAAATTTATCCCAGCTCCACCAAGTCTCCTCTTCAGTTTTTCCCTTGAAAGTAGTCTAAATTGCAACCTAAGCACTTAAAAAGCATCCTACAGTCCAGCATTTGATCAGACCTAATAGCAAGTACTAATATACCCCGACACTTGATTGCCCAGCAGGGCAAGGCTCATTATTCACCCCTCACCAACCAAGTGACTAAGCAGCTCACCCTACTATTCAGGCATGACCAAAGGGCAATTTCAAGTATACTCTCCAGTCCAGCTGGTGAACCTGGGTATCCTGAGGCAATGTTACAACTGCCTCATGTACACAGAATCCCTCTCCTCCTACCACAAAACATTAACATATGCAAGAGATGCAATTATATAGCTAAATTCGAGGCTAAGCTCTCTCCACCCAAGACTGGAACAGGCAGTCATGAGGAGAAGGTTAACACCTGCACCACACCTCCAGCCTCACACAGACATACTAAACCAGCACTGGCAAAAAATACACATAAATACACAAAATCATACTCGGACGCTCTAAATAAAAACCTACAAAAGCATCAAAGACCTCCAAAGCAGACACCCAAAAATCCTGCACCTCCAGTCACAAACCAGACAACACATAAAACACAAAATCAGTGTGCCGCACAATCACAGCCCTTAAGATGAAATAACGTACCTAACACACTAGTAATAGGCATTTCTATAGTCAGGCACATTGATGTCCCACTCACTCACTAGTCTGGACAAGGAGAAGGTTACTGTTAGCTGCCTGTCGGGAGCCAGAATCCGCCACATAACACAAGCACTCAGGTCACTCCAGAACAAGTACAAATATGACTGTCATTGTTCATGTTGGTGTGAATGACCTGAGACATACCTCCTTGGACTACATGAAAAGAGACATGGAAGAGCTCTATGATCATGTACCCCAGGCGGGTATGACCCTGACCCTGAGTAGCATCCTGCCCTCACCAAGAATGATACCGCAGTATAAAGAAAAAATGATCAATTTCAACAATTGGCTAAGCTTCTTGTGTCATTCAAAGGGGATCCAGTGTCTGTTAGCTTGGGACAACATGCTCGACAAGCCTCATTGCTTCACAAGAGATGGCTTGCACCTTTCACCCCTAGGCTTTCGAATACTGGCCAAGGCTCTTGCTGCCCCCATAGTGCCTTTTTTAGGCAAGGCTCAAAAGTCAAATCCACCTCAGTAAACAGCACAAATAAAAAAATGAGGGTTATGCTACTCAACGCCAGGAGTTTAAATCTCAAAATGCATGCGCTCAAAGCACTCCTCAGTATGGAGAACGTCAACATCTGTGCAGTAACTGAAACCTGGTTCAAGGTTCCACAGAGCACCCCAGCACTACTGGGCTACAACTCATACCACACATTTTCGCCACAGAACATGGACCGAAACACAAAAGGAGGGGGTCTATCCATATTCATTAGGGATACCTACACCTCCAGGTTAGTGGCGCAACATGATACCTCGGAGATCATCCATGTGCAACTATCATCAGGCAAATCTGCAGTGCAAATTGTGGCCTGCTACAGATCACCCACCATGACACAGGACCACCACTCCACCTTTCTGGAGACACTGGAAAACATGAAGGTCCTACTGAACACCCTGATATTGGGCGATTTCAATTACCCTACTGTTAACTGGGAAAACTACTTAAGTACAAACTACCAGGTCCAGCGCTTCCTGGAATTTATCAACTCAAATTCCCTGGATCAGTTGGTAAATTCCCCTACCAGAGGTGAAAACATGTTGGACCTGGTCATCACCAACATGGGCGACAGGTGTTCCACACCGGAGGTCAACCCGTCACTGGTTAGATCAGACCATAAACTAATCACTCTGGATGTCCACGCCACACCACCACCTCCAACAAAGGAAACCACAGTGAAAAACTTTCTGTAGCAAACTTCACCTTATTTAAGACAGAGGTGGTAAGTTTCACAGCCCCCACGCTAAAGGATAACAGTGTCTAAGATGCAGGAACCTTTACAAATGCACTCTATGAGCACCCACAAGGATGCTTGGATCATGCCATCCCTAGCAAAACCAAGACTCACTCCCCTAAGAGAAGGAAACCAGTCTGGTGGACCCCTGCCATAAACAGGCTATACAATAGAAGGAGGAAACTAGTTCAGAAAAAAAGCAAATCCCAAGAAGGAAATACATCCCTGATCAGTATCAGTAAGAAACTAAGGTCTCTCATAAAATCCTCCAAGGCTAACTTTGAAAGAAAAATAGTCAAGGATTCAAAAGATAACCACAAAGCCTTCTTTAGCTATGTCAAGAATCTAAGTGGCAACTCGCAGATATGCTCTGAGTTAGTGCAAAATAGCACAAAATATACTGAACCCACTGATATTGCCAACATCCTGGCAGATCGATTCAGTGCAAACGTCACCCCCCTCTCACTCCCAAAAGGGCCCACAACAATACTGGAAAAGTGTAGTGTCCCAGAAATCACAGATGCACAGGTGAAAACAGCCCTTTCAAAAGCGAAAAGCACAGCATCAATGGGGCCAGATGGTGTCCCAGGCTGTGTCTTGCACAAACTACAGAATGAACTAACCTCCAACCTAAACACACTGTTCAACCTCAGCCTCTCCACAGGCTACATGCCCATAGAATAGTGCACAACAACGGTTATTCCACTCCACAAAGGAGGGACCACAACTGACCCTGGTAACTATCACCCCATAAGCCTGACTAGCCTGGTCTGCAAGGCTATGGAGTGCATCATCATGTAACTCATTAACAAACACATTGGGAACCTCCAAACACTTGACCCAACCCAGTTCGGCTTTGTTAAGGGCAGATCATGCCTACTAAACCTGGTTGACTTCTTCGAGACAGTCACCAAGGCCATAGATGAGGGTAAGGTAGTTCACACAGCCTACCTTGACCTCACCAAGGCTTTTGACACCATTCCCCACTCGGGAATTATAGAAAAACAAACCAGCCTGAACATAAACCCCTACGTCACAAGATGGGTTTCCAACTGGCTTACAGACAGAACTCTCACGGTGAGAATAGCAGGCTCCAGGTCCGACTCTAAACCAGTCACAAGTGGTGTCCCACAAGGCTCTTTCCTGGGACCCCTACTGTTCGGCATATACTTCTCAGACATACAGGCAAACACAGGAGGACTATGGCTAACCAAGTTTGCAGATGACTGCAAACTGGGAGCCATAATTGACTTTCTGGCTGACATGGATATTCTCCAAAAGGGCCTTACTGAGACGGACACCTGGTGTCAAAGTCATGGTCTCAAGCTAAATGCTAAAAAATGCATAGTCATTCAATTTGGGAAAAACAAAACACCCATGGATTACCACATAGGTGGCAGCCCCCTTAATACAGAAGCGGTAATAAGAGATCTGGGGACCCAGGTAGATAGCAATCTCTCCTTTGACAATCATATTGCCAAAGTAGTTAGGAAATCCTTCTATGTAGCCCAACTAATTACTAAAGGGTTTGCATCTAGAAATAAAGAGGTTATAATGCCCCTCTACTCGTCACTCATCAGACCCATCATAGAGTACAATGCCCCATTTGGGATGTACCTCACAAGACACTTCCAATGGCTGGAAAGACCACAAAAGTACCTCACCAAGAGGATTACTGGCCTCAAACATATCTCCGATGCAGCCCGACTGGAAAAACTCCAGCTGTACTCAGTGGCATATCCCTTACTCAGAAGTGATCTCTGCCTGACTTACAAAGCCATGTCCAACTCAGAATTGATGGACATGCTCCACCTAAAGAAATCCAAGTCACTGCAAGCCATCCCTCTAGTGAGCTAAACCTCGCCACAACAATAAATAAAACATGCTGGTGGGGTAGATTTCTGTTACAGAGACTCCCCATGCTTTGGAACAAAATTCCTAACTACATTAGGCAGAGCCCCTCACTAACACTCTTCAAGAGAAACCTTGACGAGTAGATGGGTAACAGAAAATACACCCCTGGGATCACTTCATTGGCTCTGCTTGACAGAGGCTCAGTTAATTAATCAGTGGGGCAGCAAAAGCTGACACACTCTGGCTAGGCTTATAAATGCCCTCAGGCAGATAGCCTAGTACCTACCTATGAACCTTGGAGTTTAGATTATGGCTCCTAGTTTGCAGTCATCTGAGAACTTCATTAGCCAAAGACCTTCTGTGTTAGCCTGTACTTCAGAGAAGTAGATACCAAACAGGAGAGGAGAGGACCCAGGACTGAACCCTGTGGTACTCCACTTGTCACTGGTCTGAAGTTGGACTTGGAGTCTGCTACTTTCACAGTGTGGGTTCTGTCAGTGAACCAGTTGGCAACCCATCTTGTGACATAGGGATTTATACCTAGTTTAGTGAGTTTATCTAAAATTCCAGAGTGGGGGATGGTGTCAAAAGCCTTGCCGAGATCTAGATAGACTGTGTGAACCACCTTATCCTCATCTACGGCTTTGGTGACTGCTTCAAAAAAGTCTATCAGGTTTAGGAGACATGATCTGCCTTTTACAAACCCGAACTGGGTGGGGTCCAGAGTTTGGAGATTACCAATGTCTTTGTTTATACGTTCCATGATGATATGTTTGATGGCCTTGCAGACCAGGCTCATCAGGCTAATGGGGTGGTAGTACCCTGGGTCCCTTCAGATTTCTCCAGGATGTGCTCATATTTTCTGTCCTAAACAGCACCTTGATTTTTCCTGTCATTCTTTTCTAGTTTTCAGATACATAACTTTTAACCTATCCAGCCAAAACCACCCCCATCATCTTACCTTATTGTTCCCTCCATCCTGGATTTACCCTGTACACATTACACAAAATTACCATTATCCTTTTACTTTTTTATTTTAAATTATATTCCATTCATCAAAGATTCATTCCTTTACCTACCTTGCCCATTCAGTGTTAAGCCATAGGAATAAATGTTCATTATTTGATCACTGCTGCAGTAGCCTTAGCTATACGGGTTATATCCTGCGCAGTATGTAACAGCTGGTCAGCTTGCACAACTTAAGGACACCTTCTACATACCCTAACTATTACAGGTTCAAGCAGAACAAAATAATAGCTTACTGTGTTTTTAAAAAGATTAGCTTGTTGTGTTTTTATCTGATTGATCTGAGGGTTTAACTTTATAAAAGTTTTTCATCCTGCTGGTATAAAAGCCTCACATTTGCACATCAAGCAAACACGGTTCTCATTGCTTGCATACATGCAACCCTCTCTGGTTTAAAATCCTCTATAGAAAATACTCTCCATAATCTCCCACTTTTCACAGCTGCTTGAAGAGCTGCCAGTTTGTGCAGAAGGTGGTACCACTGCAGGTTATCTTATAGTATACTACTAAACACTCTCACTTTGACCTTTAAGTGACTCTCTCTTACTCCTTCCCATCTACAAATTGTGCTTCCTTGCCTTACACAACATAGGCTAGATTTAGACCTGATGAATCTAAACTGTTTGGTATCACTGTGCTCTTAAAGCAGATGTCTTACATTAAGAGGGCCTCCCTGCACCCTTGTGGAAGAAGTGTGTAGATCACAACCCATTTGAGTTGGGGATTGGTGGAGAAAGGCTCAATCTGGTACTACATTGGTCTTCTTCTTTCAGCTTTTTCCAGTTAGGGGTCACCACAGTGCATCATCTGTCCACTCATGATTGGCAGTGGTGTTTTTACAGTGTTGAGTTACCACCCTGGCACCCAACCTTCCACAGAAGCACACATACACACACAAACACACACACACACACACACACACACACACACACACACACACACACACACACACACACACACACAAACACACGCGCACTTTCACCTAGGGCCAATTTGGAGTATCCAATCCACCTACAGCATGTCTTTGGGATGTGGGAGGAAACCCCAGTCGACAGTCCCAAGAGAGGGGGTGGGTGTGGTGGTGGTCGCAGGTGAGTTCTGTTACTACATTGGTAGTTTTGTTAAACATTTTTAAAATTGCCTGTATATAAGTGTCATGTTTGTGCGGGTTTGATCTCAGTTTACCAAAGCTGCTCAGTGTTTGGAAACTTTAGCCCAAGGTCTGGAATACATCTGCACTGAAGTCCAAGGTATCCACTGAAAAAGAAAAAAAAAAACTGAAGAATAAGTATATTTTAAGCCAGCACTGCACTTTGTTAACTGTATTTAATTGAATCACTGATTCATTTTTGCTGTTTGTGATTAAGTCCATCTAGCCCACTTCCTTCCCAAATACCACATTCGGAAGAGTCCTGCCACAATGGATGGACAGTTTCCCATCTTTTCTCCTGCCAGCTTGATTGATATGGGCACCTTGAGGCAATGTAGCAATTGCCTCATCTATACTGACAATCATTTACTCCTAAAGCAAAATAACACCCTATGTGAGAGATGCAAATACCACATGGAACTGGCATCAATTCTTTCACATAAAAACAAACTAGACATCAAACAAGTTATCAGCATATACACTTCACCTCCCACACAAACCTCACCCCTCACACAAAATAAGGTCATGACACATAAACCCACACATGCAGAGGTACTCACTAAAAGTACTCACTAAATGCCTTCCATAAGTTCACACCTCAAAATGAGCATGAAGGAACCAAAGGTGGAAGTGTAGCCATCTTCTTTAAAATCAAATACACTTTGAGACTGGTCAAACAGCATGGCTGTCATAAACTATTCCATGTCCAATTAACTATTGGGAAAGTACCACACCACATCATTACTATCTATAGATCTCCCACTATGAACCAGGATAAGCACATCACCTACCTCGATTTACGGGAATCCTTGCCATACAGCCCAGCACCTTAGTCATGGGAGATTTCAATTATTCTTCCATAGACTGGGGACATACATGAGCAAAAATACACTCACTCAGAGGTTCCTGGGCTTTGTTAAAACAAATGCTCTGGAACAGATAGTCTGCACCTCTACTGGGGGTGGTCTAATGTTCTGGACATAGTACTTACCATATGGGGGGCTCACTGTACGACCACATGTGTGATGCCTTCCCTGGTTAGGTCACACCACAAATCAGTCTCAGTTGAACTGACACCCTCACAGGAACAAAAAATTATAAAAAACTACCAAAGCTAACTACAGCCTACTGAGCAATGGTATAAAAGCTTCATACCACCTGCAATCGCAGAAGTCAATGATCACTATGCAGAAGTGTACACAAATGCCCTGTACAAACACCTGACCAGATCAAAACCAGGTTCTTCCCATATAAACAAGCCACCGTGGTGGACTTCAAGTATAAACAGATTAAATAACAAGAGAAAGAAACTGTTGTTCAAAATCAGCAGAAATATCACTCTGCAGAGGAAGAATTCCACCCTAAGAAATCTTGTAAAGTCTTGTAAAGCAAATTATGGAACCAAAATCACATCGCTAGCCAAGGATAATCATAAGGCATTCTTTAACTACATCCAAAATCTAAAAGGGAATGCCCAGCTATGTGCCTAACTAGTTGTAGATGGGATCACTCATACTACACCAGAAGATATTGCCAACAAGTTAGCTGACAGATTCAGTGCAAACTTCACCCCCTGTCCCTACCTACCATATCCCAAAGCATATATCACACCAGCCCTCTGCCTAGTATTGCAAGAGAACAGGTCATCTCTGTACTCTGCAAGGCAAAAAACATGGCCTCAATGGGACCACATAATATCCCAGTTTGTTTACTAAACAATTCAAAGTAAGACCTAGTGGAGCCACTTAGTGTTCCCTTTAATCATAATTTGAGAACTAGCTATGTTCCTGCAGAATGCAGAACAGCAACAGTAATTCGCCTGCACAAGGGGGGGACATCAATTGACCCTGGGAACTACAGACCCATAAGTCTAACCAGCCTCATCTGCAATGCCATGGAAAGAATTATCAAAGTCCATATCAATAAGGACATAGGTGAACTTCAAACACTGGACCCAACCCAGTTTGGCTTCTTTAAGGGTTGGTCATGCTTATTAAACCGGGTGGACCTCTTCCAGAATATCTCCAAAGCCATGAACAAAAGTAAGACAGTGCAGACAGACTATCTCAACCTTACCAAGGCTTTTTGATGCAATTCCCCAGTCTGGCATCATTGAGAAGCTCTTCCAGACAGGCAATATCCCTTACGTTACTAGATGGGTAGCCAATTGGCTCACTGACAAAACACACTCTGAACTAAATGCAAAAAAATGCATTATTATTCCCTTTGGCAAAACAAAATTCATACAAATTGCAATATTGACAGCAGCCCCCCCTGAGTTCCAACCCAGTGGTGTGAGACTTGGGAATACAGGTTGATAGCAATCTGAACTTTGGCCACCATGTTTCCACAGTGGTAAGGAAAGCCTTCGACATAGTACACCTCATAAGCAAGGGCTTAGCATCCAGGTCAAGGGATGTTATAACCCCACTGTACTTGGCTCTCATCAAACCACTAATAGACTATAATGCACCCTTTTGCATGTACCTCATCAGACACCTGCAGCAGCTGGAGAGACCTCAGAGGTTTTTCAATAAGAAAATACAGGGACTCCAAACCATAACCTACATGGACAGGCTGAAAGCACTGTCAGTTTACTCTGTATGTTATAGGCTATTGATAAGTGATCTGTGGCTGGTCTACAGGGCAATCTCCAACCCAGCTCTAATGGAAATGCTGCACATCTGCAAGTCAAATGGCACAAAAAGCACTTGCTGTAAAGATTCAGTCTAGCTTGTGACATTAACAGAAATGCTGGAGACACAGACATGTCTTCCAGATGACTGATCCTTCTCTGGAATAGACTTCTTATTACTGTAAAACAGAGCTCCTCACTGACTTATTCAAATGCATCCTAGATAATTGGATGGGAGACCACAAATTCACCCCTGGGGTGGCACCAATGTCCTCATGGACAGGGATAGCCGGTGTTGATCACAGACCCATTCTGTTCATAAATTCATTCTGTGAACTACCCAAAAAGAAACAAATGGGATACTTGGGATTAAAATGACAAGGCTTGTAAAGGCTCTAGGGCTGCTAGCCTAGTAACCTCCTATGAAACTATGAACCTATGATGTTCATGCAAAGTACTTCAGAACTTTCCTGTGACTGGAAAGTGCTCCTCTTGCAGGCTTTTGAGGGTTGGTGGTCGGCTAACAGTTTTCCATTGCTAGAAAAATAAATTCCCTTTGGGAAAAAAAAAATACATTTTAATTTTCTTAGAGAAACTTGACTTTTTGAGTAAAATAACTTATTTTAAACTAGGAAACGATTTTGATTATCTGTCATGTGACTTTTAGGGAAAAACGTTGTTTAATTGGGGTTTTCTTTGTTTTCCTGGTAAAACTTGTGTTAATTTAATTTTAGGGGGTGGGGGTAAATCTTAAAAATGCTTTTCACTGTGTTTTCTGGTGGAAGAAATTTACATTTTAATAATTACCATTTTATGACTACCATAATCAGTCTTACATGGGTTTCAGGCATCCTTATTGGTTTTGTCATAGAATAACTTACCAATCCCACAGCTCTTCCTTTTTCCAGCCACAAAAAGAAGAAAATTTCCAAAAGCCTTTGTCCCTTCAGTAGACTACAATTCTGCATGAGCCATAGATGGCTTACTCTGCTGTGACCAGTTCTGGTTCTTCAGATCTTTCTTTTTTTTTTTCTTGTTTCCTTCCAGTGTAGTCCCTACAACCACTATAACTTGGGGTTTAACACAAACTCTGTAGCTGTTAGAGTACCCTTAGTGGACAAGGGAGATCCACTCTTGTCAGTCTCAGAGGATAGATTAGGTAGCACCCTTCTATTTAGACAGTCTGGGGTCCCTGTCACTAGAGAGGATTAGCCTGACAGAAATCAGTCTGCTTCTACAGAAATTCTTGTTGAAAAGAAACAGAAAATTAGACATTTGTCTTCCCCTGTCTCTGTTACTTTGGACAGACGTAATTAATTGGAATTAACTCATGGTTTGCATCAGGTTCATATCCCTTCCTCTTCTAATGTTACTGGTAAGAGAAAAATAAGTTCTTTCAGGTTATCAAACAAGAAAATGATTGGGAGAGGACACATTCTTCCTTCTCTCCTTGGGTGTCTGATTCTGACTGTAAGGAGAGTGTTTTTTCTGATAGCCCCTTGGAAGGATTCTCTTTTTCTGAAACCATATCCAAAATGAGTCCACTGTTTCAGTGGGAAAATAATGACATTCCACTGTCTCTAAAGAATTATTCTGATTTATTACAGCTGGCATTTCCTGATGCTGTTCTTCCACCATTACAGCATGTCTATTACAGCCTCTAACTCGCCTAACAACTAGCTTGCTGACCCTAAGAAAGCAGATATACTGTATAAAGTTCTTTAATCTTATTCATTTTGATTTTCAAACCCCAGAAGTAAATCAGCAGTGATCTCCTTCTCAGACTGGGGGTTTCAGGAAAACAGACAAAAGTCTTTTGTGACTCCTTCCCACAGGATTGTTTTCCCAAGGTGTCTCCTAGATTTCTCAATTTAAAGAGCTTTTCTTCCACAGGACAAAGTGAATCTATATCTTGATCTATTGTTGAGTTTTCCATTCGGGCCAAGACCTTAGTAAGGGAATTTCTCAGGATACTAGATTTCATGGCATCCATGATTTCCATGATTACTCTAATCAGACTCACCATGAGAAAAATTGAGGAGTACCTAAAATCAGTATGGTCCCAGCATCAAAATTCCCTGACATTGCAGATTCCTTTTTGGGGATTGTTAATAGGGAGCTTCTTTGGTGAAGAGACCAGTTTTATCTGAATCAAGGTATCTCATTTACTTTCCAGCTCCAGAACAGTCTGTAAGTACAGAAGCCTCAGACTACTTGAAGAACAGTGTCTATGGGAGTAAAAGTGCAGGGTCTGTGGAACAAAAAGGGCAGACCAAGACAAATAAATGTAAAACAGAAGTTTGATAGTAATAAATTCTGTCAACTCTCTGTCAGCTTTGGTCCCCAGGATCATTACAAGTGATTACAAACAACACCACAGTAATGTCCCACATAAAAAAGGAGTGGGTGGGGGTTGGAGAGATCATACCCTCTGTGGAGAGTACCAGTGGTAACCTGGGAAACAGCTTTTCAGCACAGTCTCACTCTACAGGCATCCTACACCATGTCAGAGCAAAATGTTGTGGCAGATAAGATAAACTGGACCAGGACAGACCCTCACAAATGGAAATTGAATGAGGGGGTCTTACAGGAATTGATCCAGCTGTGAAAACACCTCAGATAGATGTATTTGCCTCCATTCACAAAAAGCAACTGGCAAAATTCTGCTCCAGGACTCCATGCAAGAAGTTCTGGAAAACAGATGAATTTTCATTTCCTTGGCCAGTACTGTTCTTTCATTCTTTTCTACCCTTTTCACTGATATCCAGGGCCATTCTGAAGATTCAAGAAGGACACTCCAAAGACGATTGTGGTGACACCCTTTTAGCCCAGGCAACAGTTTTTGTCCCCTCTTTTTGAATGGCCAAGTGCAATTACCACAAGCTTCTCCAGGGACTGAACCTACTCAAATAATTTGAGATTTTTTGATACACCCCCAGCTCAAAACAACTTCAGCAAACTGCCTGGATGATAAGGTTTAAGCTCCTTTTATGCACCTACTTTCTGAGGACAAGCAGCAGATATTAAAGGAGGAAAAGAAACCTGCTACTAAGAAATCATATATAAGCAAATGGCAAAGATTTTCTTGTTGGAGCCAAGACGAGAATCAGGACCCTTTTAAGTCTAGTAATTTTCTGGTTCTACAATATTTGCATGAATTATTATCCTCTGGCCTTTCTTATTCCTATATCAAGGTACTGCCATTTCAGAATGACTGGCCATGATTTCTCCCCTTTCAATGGATTTCCATATTAAAATGTTTTTGAAAGGGATGTTGCATACCAGGCTTCCTAGAAAACAGGTGGCACCTCCTTGGGATCTTAATTTTGTTTTAGAAAAAATAAACTCTTCTTCCATTCGCACCAGCTCATCAGGATGATTTGAGGTTTGTAACATGGTAAACCATTTTATTGATTGGTCTGACTTCAGCAAGAAAAGTGTCTGAGTTGCAAGTTCTTATGGTGGCTCAGCCTTGTCTCATTTTCAAAGGGACAAGGTTTCTTTGAGAACTAAACCTTCATTTATGCTTAAAATGGTATCCATGTTTACTTTTGTCCAAACTTTCTATCTCCCTGTCTTCCTTCAACAACTTAAAATGAGGAAGGAAGGATTCTCCATACTCTGTATGTCCATAGACAACTCAAAATAATATCTTGACAGAACTAAAAATTTCAGAAAGTCTATAATGAGTTACTTATTTCTTACGAGGATAACAAAAAGGGCAACCTTTGTTAAAATAGGCTATCTCCAAATGGTTGTCTCATGCTATTATCTTTTGTTACACCCACCACAGTAAGGCAATTCCAGGCAGGATCAAAGCTCACTCTACCAGGGCCTTTGTTTCATCTGTAGCTTTTTGGAGAGAGGTGAATTCTAGAAGTATTATAGAAGCAGAAACCTAGCCCTTTACATATATCTTTTCCAAGCACTACAAACTAGATTTATTCTCCATATCTAGAGCAGGATTTGCTAGAACTATACCGCATAGGCTTCTGGGCCCTCATCCTTCCTCCTACCAGTCAATATAAGCTTTGGTGGTCTACCCATATCTCATCCTTCCTCCTATCAGTCAATATAAGCTTTGGTGGTCTACCATACAGCTTAGGGTACAGCAGTAGTGATCAAATGATTATACATTTGTACAAGTTAACATACCATAATAGTAGATGCTTGAATGGTCACTGCACAATAGCCACTCCCCCCTTCCATCACTTATTTTTATATGTTTTTGTTGCCATGGTGAGGACTTTCATTTTTATTTCCTAGAACTAATCTCTTTAAGGGCTGTAGCCTCTCTCTATCAATTGGCATGAAAGCTGTGGATGACTTAGCACCCAAACCTTTAGTTTTCTTTAGCATTGCCTGAGTTAATAACAGTTTGGGTACATGGAAAGTGTCATTGGAAGCCACCCACCTATTATAACCCAGGTGGAATATAACTCATAGAGTGAAGGCTACTGTAGCAGTGATTATTTAAATATCTAACATTATGGTAAATTTACTTACACAACTGCCCTTTTCTGCTCTTTGCACATCTAGATAAATAAATCTGTATCTGTTAGTGACACCTTATCTTGTACCATAACTGTCCTTTCAGCATTTAACACATTTCTACCATTTCGGGCTTTAACAGATTCCTTTGCCATCTTTTAAGTCTGCACCATTCTTCTCTAAGCCTCTTTTCATTTCACCCTTTCAGAAACTAAAACTATGTGTCCCAGCCGATGAAATGATGCAGACAGAACTTTTATGCCTCACTTCATGTGATCGGCTAAGGCTGATGCTTATAATATATTACAGCACAGCAGCTTCTTTTAACAACATTGGAGATCAAAGTCATTCCAAAATTGACATAAGTGAATTTGTTTTTGACAGTTCCTCAAAACAAGCTACCTCTCAGTTTGTGTGGCAATCCTGGTGAACATGTCATGTGGTACTGATATTATACTACTCACCATTATCTTGGCCCCCATATGTTTTTTGCTTGTTTTAGAGAAGAATGTCTTCCCGTTTAACAAACAGTCATACCTACAAGTATCAGGTGTGGCCATGGGCACGCCCATGGCTAACACATAATTGTACTAAGTCAATGGGAAAAACAATATATTTTTAATGATGTGAATTCATTTAAGAACAATATGCTTTTCTATCAGCGTTTTGTAGATGACTGTTTTCGATTATGGGAAGGAAATGAACAACAATTGAATGAATTTGTGCATTATTTGAATAATACAACTGACTTCTTGAGGTTCACAATGAACTCATCCAATAATAAAATGCCTTTCTTGGATGTTGAAATATATAAGGGTTGCAACAATGAACTTGGAACCTGTGTTTATAGAAAGAATGTACATGTTAATAGATACACACATGCTAAAAGTATGCATGCACGACATGCATTTGGTGGGATTATCAAGAGTCAACTACTAAGGATTAGTAGACTAAACGCAGATCAGTGTAAATGTGAGCAACAAATGGATGTATTATGTAATGAATTTCAAAGTAGAGGGTACAATATGAGATATGTTATGGAAATAAGAGATAATATACTAAAAAATAGAAATGCATATGCATGCCCATATTTTAGTAATAATGCAATCGTGAAAGAGGAAATTGATAACACACAAATTGTACTGACATATGTTACTGCATACAATAATATGACTAAGTTTGTTGAATCAATAATTAGAAGAAACTGGCGGGTTTTGATGGCCCAACCTGAGTTGTGCTCAATACTGGGACATACACCTAGGTCTGCATATAGAAATATGCATAATTTAAAGAAAAAGTTATGTTATAAAGATTTTGAGGTAAACTTGTTGCAGCCCACAACGCATAATGTAGGAACATTTCCATGTCATGCTTGTAGCTGCTGTGCTGATATATGTGTAAAAAAGTCTTTTGAACATCCAATAAATAAGTTACGATATGAAATAAAATGTCAGGCAACTTGTAGAACTACAATGGTTGTCTATTTAGCTACTTGTACACAATGCTCAGCGTTCTATGTGGGAAAATGCTAAAGGACTTTAAAAGACTGTATCATTGAGCACAAGTCAGAGATGAGAAGAAATATTTTCTCCAATGCGTTAGCACAACATAAAAATGAAAAAGGGGCATCACATAGCTTTAGATTTAAAGTTTTGGAAGTAGTAAATAGAAGCCTAAGGTGTGGTGACATAAATAATAAACTGGATACATCTGAATATAAATGGATTATAAGGCCTGAAGCCGATAAAGTACCAGGGCTAAATAATATGGTAACCATCAAGCCAATGTTAGAATTTAGACAGAAGCAATATCACTAATTCTTATATTTTTTTAAAGTTATTTTGATACCCCACTGAGCTTACTGCCCCTGCTGGGTTGCTTTTTTTTTATTTTAGTTGAGATTTAGTAACTCGGTTAGTCCCTGAAAGTTGTATCTTATTTTCTGGGGAGGCTCAATGAGGTACACAAATTGACTAAGGAAAGTTTGCTCAGGATATACTACTAACAGTATGAACTGATTTGTTTTATTTATGTATTTATTTTGTCTCATGTAAGCCTACAGCACTTTTTGTAGACTTCCAATTAACATCCACAGCTTTTTATGGAATCCAAAAATTTTGTGGGGTGGCTTCATTAACCTAGTAATGTACCAATTAGTAATAGCATAAGAAAGGGTAAGATATAAGTAACAAAATGATAGTAAAATTTTTAATCTGGGGCATACCTGTCTCATATATTTGGTCTGTTCCTTGAAAAATGTGGAGATGTTCTTCGTGTTTTACTGTTGCAGTCATTACATTTTGGTAATCTGTTTGCAGGTTGCCCTTAGTCGGCCTGATTAACAAAGTCTTGGGTCCTGCATCAGTTGCTGTCCCTTCTTCCATGACATCAGGTTGTCAGGAGTATAAAACATGCAGCCGATGACATTTTATCAGTCTTTCTTGCCGTGCATTGCCCGAAGCAGAAGCAGTTCGCAAGTGCCGGTCAGCCGACTCATGAAATTTTCGTTTTTGAGTTTCAGAACCAAAGTCTTCAACTAAAAGCTAAGTACCCCGTTGGGGAAACATTTTCTTGCTCCTTCCGATGTCAGTAAAAGTTAATAATTGCATTACTTGATGTAAAGCAAATAACTCATAAAGATTTTCATTCGTACTGTATTCCTTGCCTAGGCCCTGACCACGACGTACCTTGCTGTCGGTTTTGTGCTTTATTTAATCAGCGCATTATCTGTCGTCGGTATATTTTTGCCTCTAAATATTTCGTTTCTCAGTTTAATTATCCAGAAATGTCATCGGTTAGCCATCCGATGTCTGTGATTCCAAAAAACCACAAAGATAAAGAAAGAGACAGGCCGCCGAGGTCCAAAACTGCCGACGACACTTCTCCTAAGCCAGTCGCCAGTTCACCGGTACTCAGTGAGGTGCTTTCGTAGTCCCTGATACCCACTACTTCTGATTCACAGGCCTCTACTAAAACCCATTCGGAGTCCGGTATGCCGCAAGATACTTCAACTATGAAACTCGCGGATATCTCTACCTTGGATGGGTCTGGAGCCATTGTGCAGGCACCGGCTTCTGAGGGCGTATTCAGGCCTACGGACTTGCATATTAAATCGACACCTCCTTCATTACTAAGACCTAAATCTCAATCCATGTCTAAAAAACTGACACCCAGGCCACATGCTCAGACCTCTATGCCTAAAAACAAATGATAAAAATGGCTGAAGATCTAATAACTCTAATCAGGGGTAGCCAACCCCCCCCCCAAGAGGCCTAGGGCTGAGCTGATCATGATTCTTTTTTTTCTGACTCTTCTGATGACCTGGATTTGTCCTTACCTACTTATGAGGATTCTGATGCAGAGGACTCCATTCCCTCTGCTTCCCCTCCTGAGGATTTTTCTTTTGGGGAAACCTTACATACTCTAAGGGAGCATTTTCACTAGGAAAGCCAGGAATTTTCTGATTCAAAAAAGAGACTTAGGGATTTCCTTCTCCTACCTCAGCATAGGTCTTTGGCTATTCCTCCTGTACTAGACATTGTTGCTGATGCTTTCTCGGAGTCCAGTTTGGCCCCTGATTCCCTGCCTCCTGCTCCCAGTAAACCTGACAGATACTACAGGGTCCCTGAGTCCCACAAGTTCCTTTTCAAAAATCCTATTGCAGATCCAGAGACTATTTCACAGGGGCCCAAGGGCATTAAGGCTTCTACTGCTAAAAATCCTACCCCTTCTGATAGAGACTCCAGGGCACTGGATAGATGGGGCAAAAAGGTCTATACTTAAGCAACCTCAGCAATTAGAGCTCTAAACTGCCAATTTCATATGTTAAAATATCAGCAACATGTTATTGGACTGCTTAAACAGAAAATGATGTTGATTCCTGACTGTGTAGAAAATAAAGACTTACAGGATTTAATGCATTCTGCTGAACAAGTTGGAAAACATACTTTGCAACGTGGTTTTTATTCTTTAGAGGCCTCTTGCAGGGCTGCTGTTACTGGGACTGTGCTTAGAAGGCATAATTGGCTTAAGGAGCAATCTTTGCCTGATCATGTTAAAGCTATATTGTTGGATGCTCCTTTAAATCAGGACCGCTTGTTTGACAACAAGGCTGAAGAAGTTTTTAAAAAGGTGGAAGATAAAGCTAAATCTATGCAAACTGTTAAAGATTTTTTACAAGTTCAGCCTCCTAGATTTAGTAGGCACTGGCCTTCTAAGAATTGGTCCTTTCCAGCCCCTTCCAGGTCTTCTCAAGCCAAACCCAGACACAGCAAAAACCCCAGGTTTCAGTCCCGGGGGACTCACAGAACTAAGCAGTGAGGGGCCTCCACTTCCAAGTCTGGGAATAACAAGACACCACCCTATGATAAACTGCCTCAATGACTTCCTTTTAAAATCTCCAAGCACTTATCTTCTGACTGCCCCATTGGGTGGAAAGATTGCTCTTCATGCAAAGAACTGGGAACTCATTATCCAGGACAAATTGGTTTTAAATACAGTGTCCCATGGATACAGATTTCACTTCCACACGTTACCACCACCAAGTGGGTGGCCAGACCTACTCCCAAATCAGTGGACAGAGGCTCAAAAACAAGTACTTTCTCTCTTAAGCATGGGGGCTATTCAACTGGTACCAGAAGAGGAAAAGGGACAATGTTTCTACTCCAGACTTTTCCTGGTACCCAAAAAAGACAAATCATGGCGTCCAATCCTGAACCTGTCCACTCTAAACACCTTTCTGGGGATTCCAAAATTCAAGATGCTGACTCTTCAACAGTTACTTCCTATGCTAGGCAAAGATTCCTGGCTGGCAACACTAGATTTAAAAGAAGCATACCTGCACATCCCAATCAGGGAATCATGCAGAAGATAGCTACGCACCTTCAGCTTCCAACACTGAACCTTGCAGCCTGGCTAATTACTTAAACTCTCCCTTACCATCTGTCAGCAAACCTGTGATGGATGTCATCTTAGAGACAAGGAGGCCTAGTACTAGAAAATCTTATGCTGAGAAATGGAAAACATTCTGTGCCTGGAACCAATCTCAAGGGATGAGCACAGCAGCGCCCAGTTTACCTCAGATTTTACAATACTTAACTGAGATGCTTCACAAGGGCCTGTCTTTTTCCTCCATTAAAATCCACGCCTCAGCGATTTCAGCTCATTATAACACAGAACCTCCCCTCTTCTCTCATCCACTGCTCAAGCAGTACCTCAGAGGGGCCAAAAATTTGAGATCACCCAGGAGAGCTCCAACCCCAGCCTGGGACCTTAACTTTGTATTGGAGAAACTCACTCTACTTCCTTTCGAGCCAGCTGCTACTGCAGACTTAAAATTTCTTTCTTGGAAAACAGCTTTCATTTTAGCAATCACTTCAGCTAGACGGGTATCTGAATTACAGGCCCTTATGGCAGTGGAGCCTTTCATCATCTTTCATGTGGACAGGGTGTCACTCAGAACAAATCCATCCTTCATGCCCAAGGTGGTATCCAGTGTGGCTCTTAATCAGTCCATTCATTTGCCAACCTTCTTTCCCAATCCACAGAACAAAGGGGAATGGATTCTGCATTCCTTGGATGTGCACAGACAACTTCGATTCTGCTTGGACAGGACTAAAACTCAAAGAAAATCTGAACAACTGCTGGTAACATTTGCTGCAGGGTCAGAGGGGAAGGCTATTTCAAAACAAACCATTTCTAAATGGATAAGCCATTGCATTCATTTCTGCTATAAGCACCATAGAAAACCTATCCCCCAGGGGATCAGACCTCACTCCACCAGGGCTGCATCTACTTCTACAGCCTTTCTTAGAGGCGTTCCCTACCAGGGGCATCCTAGAAGTTGCTACCTGGAGTTCTGTACATACTTTCACCAAGCATTATCATTTGCCAATTTTCTCTAAATCCAGAGCTGGCTTTGCCACTGCAGTCTTGCAGGGCATTATAGCTGGCCCTAATGCTATCTAAACTACTCCTCCCAACCATAGCTTTGGGAATCTACCCAAATGTAATGATTGCAACAGTGAAACACGAAGAACATAGTACAGTTGTGTACACTTACCATAAATGTAGATGTTCGAGTGTATTCACTGTTGCAGTCCTGGTTACCTTCCCTCCTGCCCCCTACCTTCTTTTGGCTATACCTCTGCTTAACTTTACTATGCTTAAAAGCCTTTTTGGTGTATTTGCTTTTTTGTTGGAGGTATACATTTGTGTTTTTATGTTTAATTGCTCCCCATTAGGGGGGCATCTGATGTCTGGGGCAAGAAAAACTAATGTAATGGTGTCGGCTGCATGTTGTATACCTGATGTCATGGAAGAAGGGACAGCAACCAATGCAGGACCCAAGACTTTGTTAATCAGGCTGACTAAGGGCAACCTGCAAGCAGATTACCCAAATGTAATGACTGCAACAGTGAATACACTCGAACATCTACATTTATGGTAAGTGTACACAACTGTACTTTTTCTGGCATATAACTGCCGTCATGAAATAACGACAGACATTTGAGTTTCAGATTTTATATCCTCCAAAAGATGCATGTTATTACAAAACCTATTATTCTAGCAATTTTCATAGTTTACAAGAGCAATATTTAATACCCATCTCTGATTGTGGTTCTTTGTCCACTCATCACTTTTGGCTTTGTGCAGAATTTCTGTGCAAAGAAGTTGTGAAGTATGATCTGCAGAGTCTTGTGGTGCTTATATTAATCACTGTTGATCATTCCTACATTGATATTCCCCAGGATTCAGCAATCCTCCATGCAGGAATAACTTATTCCTGCATGCAGACAACTGTTTAAGTGCAGCATGGTAGAGCGCCATGCATATTTATGAAGGCGCGCTGCCTCTGCACCTAAACGGTCACGGAGTGCAGGGGGTTTGTCTGAGAGCAGAGCTCTCACAATATACATGCCCCTACACTCAAGAGTTGCCATTTGTCAAATACAATGAATGAGAATACTCATATAGTTACCCCTCAAATGTCACTGATTTTGACTCAAATTCTAGCTTTGTCCCTCTGAATCCCTCGTAACACTGGTGCCATCTGAACAAAAGGTGGTGAATTATAGTGATGAAATACTGACAGTTATTAAGAGCTGAGTACTTCTTTTACTGCAGGAAATGAACATTAATTCATATTCCCTAATTCCGTTAATGTCCCAAGTTAATAGAAGTAATAATTTAAAAGTGTCTCTGATTGTCCCCGATTTTGTCTGGATTTGTCCCTGAGTCTGTTGAGAGTTGTCCCTGATTGGTTGACAGCTATGACAACAATCACAATATTTTTTTACAAAAATGATAACGTTTAACAGTGGTGCATGGGTTTGCCCATTGCTTAGCTATGCATACACCAACTTAAATGGCAGAAGAAGTGAAATAGCAAAATGCACGCAATAGAAGCACTACAGCAATAGTGTAGTGGTTAGAGCGCTCACTTTGTGAGCAATCATTCCAGGTTAGATCCTCACTATAGCAAATTTACATGTGAAAGAAATTTATAAACAGTTTTTTTGTTGTATAACCTAGTAAATAACATATATTTGTAAACTGGAGTACTGCATTAAGTGCAGACATGAGGTGTCATTGTAATAAAGTGGTGAAATCCCCCGATAAACATAAGTGCCACATACAGTATATGTACACATGAATCACGGATACTAAACATATTTGTAATATATAATGAATGATAAATCAATGCCATAAAGCAAATAATATGTAAAAGTAAAAATAAGCAATGCTAAGCATTGCACACCTCTGCTTACCAGGTGTAAGCAATGAGTAGCTTAGCTAAATACATTTGCCCATTGGTATGCCCCTTTAAGCAATGCCAGCCTTAGCTAAGCAGGTTTGCCTGTAGCTTAGCATTTTCAAAACCATCCAATCATGGCAAAGTGCGAGAAATCGGCCATATTTAAACCCCACAGGCAGGAATACATCTCATAACTGGTTACAACTTCTTCCTGTAGGCACAATGGCTGGTGTTGGAGAAGTATCGCACTTCCGAGCGCATTGCTGGGGCATCCAGGAGTCTAAGATCATGGTAGGAGTCCTGGTAAAACACCATGAACAGAGACTGCTGCAGGGCCAGCACCCGGGCTCCAAATATAAAGCGGAAGCCTGGGACCATCTCGCCCGTGACCTCACCAGTGCCACTGATATCCCTCGAACTGGTGAGCAGGTAAGGCATCACCATGCTGACTTGAAACAGAGGAAGAGGGAGCTCTTGGATCAGTGGATCCAAGAAGCTAGGCAGAGGGATGATGTCCCAGCAGTGTGTAAGTACTCAGTCTACTAACTGTTTAATAATTGCCTAGCTTGTGTATATTATGGATAGGTATGGCTAAATATTCCTCTATTTCTCTGACAGCTGCAGCAGAGTGGGCTGTGAATCAGGAAGCCCATGCATGTAGGCTGCAAAGGCTGCATCGCGAGGCAGGTTAGTAATAATCTTGTATGTACTGTCATAAGAAATAAATATAAAAGTAGGAAAAAGTTAATTGCCAGTAGAAAAAATTGTATTGTGTATGGAATGTACTGAATAAACCAGATAATATATCAGGAAGAGTCTCATATAGGTTGTACTTAAATAAAAGTGTTACAGCCTGGCAAAAAGCTCTAACCCCTGGACTGCTTGTGTTTACTCTGCTATCATATGGTAATGTAGTGTTGCATTCTCTTAATAGTACTGTTGTATTAAAAACTGTTGCCCACACTGTGCTACATAAATAAAATGTGTAGGAATGTCTGTATAAGACTGTTGTAATCACAAGGGCATACTGTACAACTGAGGGAGACTTAGAAAGAAAACAGTAAATAGCTCCACAGCAATAGCCAAATAGCACACTCTACTGTGATGTAAACTGTTGCATTGTTAGCACACACGGCCATGGTTCGAATCCTGGGAGTGGTAGTAAGCTGTATGCATAATCATATCCCTCAACTGTACAGAATGTTCAGATAGTAAACTGTATGCATAATAATACCCCCCAACTGTACAGATTTTTTCAGAATGTTCAGATAATTGGCTTATATTTTCTGCCTGTCACCCTGTCCCCCTAGCAAATCAGTGGGATGTTCCCAGACGTTTAGGCAGCAAATAATAACATACAACTGTTTGTCAGGCAGCATAACCATCAGAAAAACGTCTATAAGAACAAGCCTGTGAGTCCAGCAACTCACAAAAATGTTATGAGAGTAATGTGCAAAATATGTCCAATCTCTATCCCCATGTTGTGAAGCTATGACCAGAGTGTGTGCAGTAACAGAGTGAGATGTATGTGCATCATAATAACTTGGAATCTGGTAATACGTGTGGCAATATTCAGTTAGTGCTAACAAACATTCCCTCCACAGGTCTGTCAGATCCGACAACTGTGCCGGGAAATAAAGATTGAATTCCTGGACTGGTACTGTTTATTCTGGTATTGTATGGTATTGTTAGTGTTGACATTTCTCTGAATAATAATGTAGTAGTAATCACTGTCATCCACACTGTGCTACATAATAAGAATGTACAGGAATGCCTGTATAAGACTGTTATTATTACAAGGTCAGATTGTAACACCATGAGAGACTTATAGACAGAAAACAGTGAAAAGATACACAGAATATCTAAACAGCACACTCAGCTGTGACGTAAACTGTTTTATTTTTAGCAGACGCAACCATGGATCAAATCCTGGGAGTGGTGGTAAGTTGTATGTATAATCATACCCCTCAACTCTACAGATTTGTTCAGAATGTCCAAATAATTGGGCCATATCTGTTGACAGCTACCCTGTCCCCCTGGCAAATCAGTGTGATGATCTCAGAATTTTACAACACCAAAACCAGGAACCTGGCAAATTTACAATGCAGAAAAACCAAATCCTTGGACAACTTCTCTGACACAAACAAGTTCTTTATTTGTGAATCACAAAGTTAAGTGCTTTCGTCAGCCTAATCAGCTGACTTCATCTGAACAAAGTAAAAAGTACATACAGCCATTTATAGTGCTAACAAAAAAAAATCACGTTACAAATTAAAAAGTCAAAGTGCCAAATGCATAAAAGACATTTAAAATGTAAATGCAAAAAACTGTTAATAATTTTTTAGCACTATAAACGGTTGTATGTACTTTTTACTTTGTTCTGTTGAAGTCAGCTGACTAGGCTGATGAAAGCACTTAACTTTGTGGTTTTCAAATAAAAAACTTGTTTGTGTCTGAGAAGTTGCCTGAGGATTTGGTATCTCAGAATTTTAGGCAGCTTTTAATGACATATAACTGATTATCAGACCTGTACATATCCAGAAAATGTATATGAAAACAAACCTGTCATTGTAGCAACTCACCAAAAGTTTATGAGAGCATTTGTCAAAATATGTCCCATTTCCACCTGCATGTTGTCAAGCCTTGACCACAGTGTGTGTGCAAAAAGAGATTGAGGCATGTGCATAATATCAACCTGGAATCTGGGAATATGTGTAGAAACAGTCAGGTAGTGTTAACAAACATTTCCTCCACAAGTATACCATGTAATAGGTGTAGACTGTAGGTAAAACACAGTGCACGTATATACTTGTTTACAAACATACCACTGTCCAGATTAAAGCCATAGGGTAGTGCAATAATACCTATAAGTTACAGATTACAGCAGTGACTATGAAAGTTGTGAGATCTACAGGGATATATAAGTTGTTAATTGACATCTCTCTACCCCCACCTTATCTGCAACAATAATCTAAATATACAACTCAGTGGGTATGTGTACAATTAAATCTACTGTTGGGCATCCTAGTGTTTGATAAATATTGAAATGTGTTTCTATGCATGTTCCATGTTGAAATACTCCCACATTGGTGTCCTGTTGCCATCAATGGAACCTGCATGTTGTTGTAATGGCCACTGTGGTTCCATATATGCATGTGTTCTTTTTGATATACAACTGTTCCAAATCTGGTGTTTTGGGTTACTAGAAATATCTATGCATGCTGTTATACCTAATCCTGGAATGTGTTGACTATTACTAACCCACATATGTTTTAATATTGCAACACCATAGCACATTTGGGAAGGCCGGTCCCAGTGGACCCACCTCTCCCACCTCATCTGGCAATGGCACCGGGCACCAGCATGTCTGGGGCCCACCCCAGGACCTCCTCGTCTGCTGGTCCTGCACCACCTTCGGGTGGAACCAACTTAGGGGATGGGTCTCCCCTATCTGGGAGCGGGTGCAGACAGGAAACTACCACCCATCATCAGGTCAAGGGTCTGGTGCATAGCAAGCTCCGCAGGGAGTTTGAAGATCTGCTATGCCAGCTTGAGGGCCATGTGGTGCATTTAGAGGGTCAGCCTGCCCCTCCTACCCAGCCCCCAGCACAGCCACCTTCGGGGCCGTGAAGGTGCAGTGGTGACTGCCCATGGGTGGGGACCTCAGTCCCACTGTTTCCAATTGGGGCTCATGGGCTTCCAACTTCCAAACACCCCACCCCTCCAAGGTGTTTACCCCCACATGTGTCATATACTGCCCCTGTATGCTGTCTTGTCTGTCATCCTTCCCAACCTACCTCAACAAATATACCTACTGTTCTTCCCCAACAACCCACTCTCATCTTAAAAAAAAAGGCAATCTGTTCCCAAAAAAATCTTACCCCATACATAGCTGTCCATTTCACACACATACTGGACACATGTAATCTGGTGTAATTGGCTTCACAACATATTACTATTGTCCTCACCCCTCTCTCAGGGGTTTGAGAGTCCAAATCTGACTCCAAATTCAGTGTAGATGCACAGCTGTTGCTGTAGAAGAAATGAGCAGCTATTTACCTTCCCACCACCCATCCTACACATCCCTAGCTATTTTCCCTATTGTCCTTCCCTCTTTGTGCCCCTTTTTTCACCACTTTACTATCACCCCTTTTTCTTTTCTTTTAAAGAAAATAGTGCAGGGGTAGGCAGGAGTAAGCACATTTAAGCAGTAGTAAGCAGGTTTAAGCCTGTTTGCATGAGGGTAAGCAATGTGCATACAGAATAAGCAATTTTGAAGTTAATTCTCTGTAAGCATATTTAACAGACATTTAGCATTACTTACCATCGCGCAAACCCACACAAACCCACTTATAACTGCTTAAAAGTGCCTTAGTCACTCTATATCCAACAGCCCTTGTTCTACCCAACAACAAAATAATCAGGTCTTGTAAGTCTTGAACCCAGGACCCTGCACACCATAACAACAGTGAATTACCACTATGCCATATGAGCTGTTCCTAAAATTGAGGTATTGTCAAGCACATCACACAGCACAGTCATTCAACAGTAGGGAAAATGTTTTATATATGTAGATGTATATATATATATATATATATATATATATATATATATATATATATATATATATATATATATATATATATATATATATATATATATATATATATATATATATATATATATATATATATATATATATACATATATATATATATATATATATATATATATATATATATATATTCATATATATTTATACCTAAAATATATTTATATAACATAAATTGCATACATATATATATATATATATATATATATATATATATATATATATATATATAAATGTGTAGTGCAGTCGCACATTGGAACCACATCCTGAACCTCTCACTGCAGAAGATATTAGTACCTATAGATAAGTAGAAGAAGAGTAAATGTAGAGGGTGCACAGTATATCCAACAGCCAAGTTGTGTATTTGCCACTTGTTAAAAAATGTCCAGTGTGTCACTCATTCCCACAAATGATAATATTTGCAGAAATATATACACACACACAATGCAAAGGACATGACACCACACACAAATATGCATACACAGAAACATGTCTTTGTGCACTATTGAATTGTTTATGTCATTTGTTACAGCACATAAGTGTTTGAAATACATAATCACGGATTAATGCAAGCCTCATACAAAGCAGTTGATGCAAGTAATGTGAAAAATATGACATACTATGCTGTCCAGGCTAAGGCCTTCAAGTAATACAACAGTATAAAAGCACTTGCCTTGAAGATAAGAAACAATCAACACTTAATTACAGATGTAGTTCAGCAGCCTGCAATTACACTCTGTACTCAACCCCTAGAGGGAAATGTAGTAATTGTGAAAATGTCAGTGTACCTGTTACAGAACAATGCTTAACTTAAAATGTCACAATCACACTGACAAACATAACTGAGTGTACCGCTGTAAGCTGAATCCCACCACAGCTCCCATGGAGGAAAGTATGGAAATGTACGGCCATATACCTTAATGTGTCTTAACACCGATATCCCTCACATGTTATAACAGCCTAGGTTAAAAGCACTGAATACCTCTCCTCCATAGAAAGTTGTACAAGGGCAAATAACATTGTGTACCATACACTGACCTCTGGAATGTACAAGGTCACACATGTCTTGTCCAGCTGTTACCCTCATATATATTGACCCTACCCCACAATTTGTGTGGGAGTCCATAACTTGGAATGATAGCAGGAATGATAGCAGTAAATGATGATAGACCATTACCTAACAAACTCTTACTATATTACATCAGGACAGAGACTGGCATATATGTGGAGGACAGAGGCTGGAGCACAGGGCCATATTTCCAATATTGCTGTTACACACTGTGGAAGTTGCTGGTGTTACAGGATTTTTTGCGACATACTTATACTCAGGAATATAAAGTCAGAAACACAACTGAATGTTGCCATGTACTGATAGCAATCAATGGAGTTAGGGCACTGATCTGTCAGACACATGACCTATGTGGTGAGCAGACAAAACATAGCCAACCCTCTGGCCATCGTGTGGATAGGCCTACAGTTGAGAGCTATGCAGACAGACTGCATTCCATGCAAAACTAGCATGTACACACAAGCCCTGTAAAACCAGCAGTATTCAATGCAGACAAGAGTAATACTTACACTCTGTCAGTAGTTCTTGAACATTATACAAACTCCCACAGGCATGTGCTGCAATGTGTTATGGTGTTCTGAGACCAAGGCTGAAACCTACAGACATTATTAATAAAGATACATGAGCTGCACAAGCATCACCTCAGTCCACCTCACACCCACCATCCCCATCTGTACCCTGCTGGTGCCAGTGTACACCTGTAGGTTTGCTGTTAATTAGCAGAAACTATGGTGGTAAACATGGTGTTCTGCATGTGGGACACAACCAAATGACACTCATGTGTGCCCCATAGTTGTTATGCATCTGCAAAATGGCTGAGGATGGGTTGGGGTGTCACCCTGAAACACAACAGTGAACCAGAGCATATGTCCAAAGGTCACATAGAATGGCTGTATCTGAACACAGTCAAGGTCATGCATTGTGCAAGACATAACCATGCCTCAACAGCAATAGTGTAGGGACTGTGTGACCTCCAAGGGCTGTGCACATGAGCCATGCTTGCAATCTGAGTTGGGGGACATTTGTAGGGAGGGGCAACCACATAATGGCAAGTGAGGATGGGCCATGCTAGTATACACCTTCCATGAAGAGTTACTGCTGTTATTCATGTGCAGGTGCTGCAACAAAACATTGTAAGGGTGTGCACACTTATGCATCCCACATATTGTATGCATCACAATCAACATCTGCACAACTAACACATTTGTTTTATACTGCATGTGATTGCACAGGTCATATGTCACATATCAGGTATGTGTAATGGTAACATATGCAGTATTGTAGCCCCATGGCATATCAGGGAAGATGGTGGCATGTCAATAAGGGTGTGCACACTCCACATAGCAGCAGTAAGCTTGGGGGGGTTGTCAGTCTAATTGGAGTTCATTGCTGAGACATGCACTGCTGATGATGAGATCTGCAAATCAAACATCAGACACTCAGTTTTGCTATCTGTCCTCATATCATCCTGGGTATATATCTGTCAAACACATAGGGGCTGCGGCAACAGAGCAAACATAACCGCCACACATATACACAGTCAGCAATGGTGTGTACACTTGTGAGGTATGGTGCACAGTACATTGCAGGGTGCTGAACAGGTGCACAGCAATTCTGTGTGCATGGGTGCAGTGTGTTCCAGGGGAAGGGCCATTACCCACAAACACAACTCATGCATCACAGAGATGTATAATGTCAGTAACAGGAATTGAGCACAGCTGCACTGCATGCTGTTGAGTGCTATATGTCATGCATGCTAACATTTGAGTAATCAGAGGTGTCTGTAATATCTATATGCCAACTCACGTGCAAGTGTGTGTGTGTGTGTGTGTGTGTGTGTGTGTGTGTGTGTGTGTGTGTGTGTGTGTGTGTGTAGAGGGGGGTGGTAATTGTAGAGGTAATCAATGACATACAGGTCTGAAAGTAAGGTTTCTGTTTTACCTCACAGGTGGTGAGGTGGGTCAGGGTCCCTCCTGCAGGCAATCTGACGTTAGTGTCCATACAGACTCTGACAATGATGACAGGTGTGGTGAGGCACAGGCGGAGTTGTCAGTGTCTGAAGCTGTGCCATTGGTTGACACTCCACTGTTATCCACCCCCATCCCCACACACAGTCACATTGTCTATACATACCCCATCATCAGGGACAGTATTGGGGTGGTGGCATGGAACAGGGCAGTGTGGGGACTATGGCAAGTGTGTCTGTACACAGCAGCCATAGCCGGATGTTTGGCAGGTTACCACACAGGCAGATGTACAGGGGTGCTCGTAAGAGGGCTGCTGGACATCATGCCCATGGCAGCAGTGCCACAGCTAGAGTCACCAGACGCATGTTTTTGGCCATCATGGAGGCACAGTCATGTATGGAAGGGTATACCAAACAGGGTTTGAGGCTGCAGAGGGCTAAGGGTATACCAAACAGGGTCTGAGGCTGCAGAGGGCTGCTCATTCATCTGTTATTGACACCATCCGTGATATCGCAGGTGCCCACCATTATTTTGCAGGGGTCATAGATGGTTTGGCGAACTGGTGGGACTGGTTGACTATACACTGTCTATGTTAGACTGTATGGTGGGAGTACGGCAACAGCCATGTGGACATAGCTCAAGCAACACCAACAGGTGGAGGCCTACGTGGATGTGCAAGAAGTCATAGCCACTCCAATAGTGGCAGTGCCAGCACTGTGAGGGGTGCTGTCTATACCACACCACAGCAGGCCATGTGCACGTGGCCCTGGCCAGTCCCAACAGGGACCTGGATCCAGTGGACCAATGTCATCCTCAGGGGAGAGTATCATATCTGAGCATGTACCTGGTAGTGACTGTGGAACCTCTGGCAGGCACAGTTATTGTGTCCATGGCCGGAGACAGTGAACTGCACACCCTGCCATGTACAGTCTGCAGCTGTCTAATAAACCCATGCATAGGGCAGGCAAATGGCCAAACTGTGCACACACACACACACACACACACACACACACACATACACACGCACACACGCACACACACACACACACACACACACACACACACACACACACACACACACACACACACATACACACACACACACACACACACACCATCACCATCACCATCAACATCACCAAGACAGCTAGGGCACCTCCATACTTACACACACCACATCTTCAAAGCCCAATTAATAGCAAAGCCCTCAACACACAGACATGATGTCAACCAAATGGCTCAGCCTAGGTCTTTGGCAAACCCACACCACACCCTGTGCATATCATGATACCTGTGCCACACCCATGCCATCCATACCATCAATGCAGGGACAGGCTACTATGGTTCTGATGCACAGGGTGAATGTACTAAGGTGCATTAATGTAATGCTGTGTAATATGTTTTCAGCAGGCAAGTTTAATGCTTGCATGTCAGGATGTGTAGCTGTGCAGGCATGATGCAATATAGCTGATATTACCACTGACTGATAGTGGTCTCCATAATGTATTCCGTTTCTGTTGGAGGTGTGTATGTGTCATCAGGAGTTTGGTCTGTTGTTGTGTCCTACAAGGGATTTGGCACTGTGGTGACAGATTTTGACTGTGTCATATCCTAGGTACAGCTGGACACAGGTAATAGGTCTGTATAATAATTACTGCATGTGCCACATGACTGATAGGTCTGAGGGGTGTATACATGTGAGTGCATGGTGGATGATGCCAGCAGCCCTTCTACAGTGGACAATGTACAGTGTATTGGGTGGCACACATCACATGTTTTTGTATAACAGATACACACAGAGGCTTCGGTGTTGATGCTATACCCACATATTACTGTACACATGGATGTACTGCATTTGTCAGTGAGCACATTTTAGCCTATTTAATTCCACCAAGACATAATAGGCAAAACATCACAGCAGTACATAATCAGTCTGCTACTTTAATGTCATCAATGATGGTACTGGCAGGGTATGTGTCCCCTTTCCATGTTTACGGCAATCCTGGCATTGGTAAGCATAGGTGTGCTGGTGTGTGTGGCACAGCCCTACACTTTGGAGGTTGTGGGGTGGTGTACAGCTGCACATCATGCAATTGATGAGTACCTAACCTGTTAACATACAATGTACAGTATTATAGCAGACTAGTATTGATGTTCAGCTCTACAGTGGGAAAGAGGGCATGTACACATCTACCACCAGTTTTGATGGACATAATTCTCTTCACAGGAGTCCTTTGAAATGTCATCATATGCCAGTCAGTTCATGGACAGATGACCTCCTGCGACATGTATATTCAGCGAACTGCAGTAGATCTCTTCACATACACACACACACGTACTTGGCAACACTGATGGTAGAACCCCTACCTAGGTCCGAAATGATACTAATGATTTTGGCGTAATTGCACACAACACACAGCTGTAGGATGAGGTATGTCCTGAGTCTCTTCTTAGGTGAGGAACATCACCAGGCCTTGTACAGTATGGTAATGGGGGATGTACTGGGTGTTACCGGACAACATCTAGTATGCCATACTGTCATAGACACATTGACAAACACATTGCAGTCATAGACACATCTGACAGACCTGGGTTTACCAGTGCAAACTACAGTGTCAGAGAGTCCATTATGTCACAGATACCTTGTACACAGCACAGGGATCATTGGCCTGTATAGTGTACTCAGTTACATGTATGGTTGATGGTGACAGTGGTTCTCATACAGTGGACTATGGGACATGAGCTTGGGGTAGCATGGTGTCACAACAGTATATCCAACACCCACACCACACACTGGGTATGTTGCTCACTGACACCCATGATAATACTCTGACGTGTCCACAATCACACATTGACCAGGACTGCAATACAAACCCTTGTCTATCTCAACAGTCCTACTACAGGGATATACATTTATTGCTCATGCCACTGGGATAGTAGAGTGATTGTTTGTCATGGCTCTTTGAATGTCAGCAACATCACTATGCCTTACAGTGTATGGGCAGTTATATTGTATTTGGACAATGTGGCTACAGAATGATGTATCCTACAAATATACACATTTGTACACATACACACACTTGCCAGAACTCAGAGGGTAACCCGTGGCTAGCTAGCCATTTGTACAACAGTGCTGTGCTGGTACTGCAAGCTCCAGGTAGCCCATAGAGTGAAGAGTGTGACAAGGTACATGTAAGGTGCAGTACAGCAGCAGCCATTTCTCATTATGGCAATGGGGGTGCAGTGTGTGAGGAGGTCCTAGGGGTATTATCAACTGCAGGTTTACAAACACATGAACACTGTTATTATCAGCAATGCACAGTAACACATATGTTGGTACTGGGGCCCATAGGTGCAGGTGTTCCTATGTGTTTACCAGGATATTGTCCATGTATAGATGAGAAGGGTGGGGATGTGGGCACAGTGTTATCATGCCACCTGACATTTGTCAGCAGGCCATCTGTCGACTGATGCCACATGACTGATTCCTCAGGGCAACAGTAAAATGCAACATGCAATCATCTGGTTGTCTCTTGCAGAAGCCCAGTGAGGTGCACCAACTGACCGGTACGCAACATATATTACAGAACATGGCCAGTGTCTGGGTTAGAGACCAGTACTCCAGCATGTTCTGGTGACTGTGTTAGTGTGGTTGGGGAAACCATGGCATGTGGTGTATACAGGGTGGGGTTTCATACTTATGGGATTCATAACACCGCTGGGCAGACATGTCAGTGTCAATCCAGCACAGATCCCCTTTGAACAGCCCAGGTGGATACCTGACATCTGCAGATCTGTAGACAGGACAGACAGGCATCAACTAGCCAACAGGTTATGCATTACAATTACTGTTTTGACAGATAGATAT
The DNA here is from genome assembly GCF_019279795.1 of Protopterus annectens. Classification (NCBI taxonomy): domain Eukaryota; kingdom Metazoa; phylum Chordata; order Ceratodontiformes; family Protopteridae; genus Protopterus; species Protopterus annectens. The sequence goes on along the minus strand of NC_056751.1, from coordinate 720,906,807 downwards.
CTGACACTGAGAGGTATGCCAGTTCTACATGACATCAGCCCTCAATGACATGTCCTATACACATATTAGTGTACAGTTAATATCCACATATCAGATCAGTATCCAGTAGCAAGTACTTGATAACACACAGCTCACACACTGACAACACAATAGTCAATAGTCAGACTCCAGCTTTGCACGCAGGGATGTATGGTTTCAGTACTACAATCTTACTTTGGAAAGCACTGTCAACAGTAGTAATTTAATGCTGTTGTGACTGCATATCGCCTGAGATACTCCCCATGTATGAAACACATACTAAATAAAGAGATTGATGTCCTAGCCATATATACTCAGGTGTCCCAAACAGTATACTCACCCCCTTGCTACTGCAATGACAGCACATAAAAGCGTGTTATGTACATTACATGAAATACACTTACTAATGTTGTCATTACCCTGCTATTTTATTAGACTGGCATGTGATTAGTGCTTACCAAGGCTAAGCTATACTTAACAGGAGTAACCATTGCTTAAATATAAATGCTAAGCTGATTTGTGCACTGGTAAGCGGTGCTTTCACAGTGTAAGCACATATTTGTTTAACCATAAGTTAACAGCGCTTACCATGATGCAAACCCGCGCAAGCCCACTTAAAGCTGCTCAAAACTGCCTTAACCACTCTGTATCCAACAGCCCTTGTTCTGCCTAGCAACAAAATAAACAGCCATTGCAGGTCTTGAACTCAGAACCCTGTACACTATATTCACAGCAGTTAACCATGAAGCCATCACAGCTGGGAAGAAGTCTAAATATGGTGTGATACATCTGGGAAGGTATATGTAGCAGTCATGTTTACACATAACAAGGATATGGATATATATAAATATATATATATATATATATATATATATATATATGTATACACATACATACAAATATATATTTATATATATGTATTGCTATACATCTGTATATTGTGTTATATACATGGACATATATATATATATCTGTATATATATATATATATATATATATATATATATATATAGATATTATGAATATCTATATATATATATGTATATATGTGTATGTATGTATGTATATATATATATATATATATATATATATATATATATATATATATATTTATATGTATTTATATATGTGTGTGTATATATATATATATATATATATATATATATATATATATATATATATAAATATGTGTACATATCTATATACATATAAATATATATATATGTGTGTGTGTGTCTGTGTATATATATATATATACATATATATATATATATATATATATGTATATACACACACACACACACACACACACACACACACACACACACACATATATGTATAACATGTAGTGGAGTCATACCTCTGCACCAATAATCACTACCTCTTAGTGCAAGGGGATGTCATGTAAGTATTGCAGGTATAAATGTAGACTTTTGCTACTGTAACAGGGGTTGTCTTAACAGATATGTTGTGTGGGAAGTCACATCTGATATTGACATGTACGCCATCAGTTACTGACAGACATCATAAGATCATCATAGTACAGTACCACACAACTCACAGTAATGATCCTGTGGAATACAACATAAATGTGACATCTAGAAGTATACACAGCACCCCTTAGTGCAAGACAAGTGGACCAAGCCTGACAAAGTGGATGGTTACAGCCATGTAAATGGGTATATCAGGAAAATATTGGAACAGATAAGCTCACACAGTTTATGCATTCACAAACTCCTGTCTGTCCTGACACATAATAACTAGAGGAGCAAGGGTCACAAGCCCACATACTACCCACTAGTTAGTGACATACATCTGTACAGCATCCCACTGCTTTGTCAGAAATACACAACAGTTATGGTGGCCCTGCAACAGTACACCTGACAAATAGCTGGACATAACATCACACTGGATAAATACACCGAGCTGCTAGGCATGTCACAAAGCACTTTCTAAACTACAGGCACAATGCCACAACACTGGCCTATATTTCTTATGAAGGAATACACATGTACCTGCAAATATAGTAGGCTCTACAGGCATGTATCAGCATGGAGTAACAGACGCCTGTGTGAAAATGCATCCCCACAACCAATCTGAACACAGCCACAGCCATATATGATAAGCGTACTTAATATTACAACATATGGGCTGTGCAAACAACACCATCCTCATATGTGCCACTCACACACTAACCCTACATATACTGGGCCAATACACAGTGTATTTCAGTGCCTGACTGTGGTATGGGACATGTATGAGTCTGGCACGACAAACATGTACACTGATAGGGTACCATACACTGAAGCAGCATGCAGCATCACATAGAACAGGACCAAGAACAATGACATCCACCACAGTCTGTACACAGGCCAGGGTAATATTCATAATACACACTCTGTTGAAAATCACCATAAGTACACAGACCTCACTACTGAACACACTACAACAGAATGTCCAGGTTTGTGCTCAGATATAAGGCCTACTATACATAACATGTCTAGCAGTCTGGTATCTCACTGGCTTGTTGTCAGGTATGATGTCAGAAAATAATGATGTACTGCACATATGCACCTCTTAATGCATGACATATGTAGAAAGGTTGACAGAGCTGTGGCTGGAGGCACAAACACAAGGCCAATATTGACATGTTCCTGTGATAAACCCATACATTTACCGGTGTAACAGGGTTTATTGTGACATATGTCTTCTGAAGGATATGAAGTCAGTAACTCACATGGCTGTCACCATGTACTGACTGCAATCCTCAGAGTATGCTACTGTATTTCTACAGATAGGAAATGTGTGAGTAACACAACACATGTAAGACCCCAAACACTAGCCAGTCTGCAGCTAGCCCCACAGGTGAGAGTTCCCCAACCACATAACACTGTCATGACATATATTAAATCATGTAGAGCAGCCATATCCACACAAACCCTGTTAAACCAACATTACTTCAAATGTAGAAGAGCAATACTTACATTCTGTCCCCATGTCTGGAACATCTCCCTTCTGTTTGTTGGCTTGTCTCCACAGTGTATGTTGTAAGAGGTATATCCAACTACCCTCTATGATGCTGTTTGTCAAACACCCACATGAAGTCCTGCTCACAGTAAAGGAAAAGTGCCAACACCCACATGAAGTGCTTAGTTTTAGGAGTGTGTTTCCATGCAATTGGCTATAGGAATGATACCACAGCTGTTCCACATGCAATCAGCTACTGGGGGACTGCAATTCGTGTAGAGGCCATCAGCTGATCTTGAGCATCACTTACAAAACACAAGCTGCTGCCTAAGCAAAACAGGTGTACATTTCCACATCCACCACAGAGGGAGTGAGACAGACAGACAGAGACAAAGTAAGAAACGAAAGGAGTAGGACAGTAAGAGCTAAGCATGTTTCTGTATGATCCATGGGTGGAGTGTGCTATCAGGGCATTATGCTGGTTGCCTATATTATGTACTAATCCATACTGTCACATGGTAGTTCCACATGGCTATACACATTTATGGCTGAGGATTGTTGACTAGAATCTCAACAATGTCTGGAAAATCTTGGCCTTGTAATGTTGACAATGGGACGTTTAGCTCCTCCATATAATGATGTGGCAAAACACACACTGCAATGGACCCTGTCATTACACAATCACTCCACTGGGACACTGATAATACACACAAACACACACTTACCAGTACTGTGTCTCAAACCCTTACCTGACTATGTATTGTTATTACATTGATATGCCGTTATTGCACACACCACAGAGTTTACATGTCGAGGAGCTCTCCAAAGGTATCTTTGAAGGCGAGTGACATCAGCAACAGTGATAAAGCATGGATAAGGGAAATGTAGTACATGTGGCTGTCCACAAAAGCAGGTGTCAGGGACAACAAGAGCACATTCTTTCAGGGACTCACAAACATTATCATAGTTAGCAGGGTCAGGATTAGAGCTCCTAACTAACCAGTGTGCTACATTACAGTATTATGCAGTTATCATATGCAGCACAGAGCTTATCAGACTAACACATCGCCAAAGGGTTATCCCAAGGTGACTGACATCAGACGGCATGCTACAGTAGGGCATTGGGAGGTGTAGTGAGTGTGAATGGCTTCAAAATCATTAATATATGATATATATATATATATATATATATATGGGTCTACTTCTTTTGACCTAACTTTCATTTGCCTGACACTCATTTGCCTGACCTCATTTGACTGAAATTTCATTTGCCTGACACTTCATTTGCCTGACACTTCATTTGACCGACAAGTATTATTAGCAAGAAAATGGAATATGCCCCCTTCCCCACAGCAGTGCGACCCTGGAGTTAGAATATATAGTTAGGGGGGGTTTGAGGAGCGAAGCCCCCCACTTCATTTCATATAATATTGTTAACTTTTGATGTAATATTGCTTAGTAACAGCAAAGTAAGTGGGGGCTTCGCCCCCACACCCCCCGTTGTGGGGGGATGTGCCCCCCACACCCTCCCTAACTATATATTTTAACTCCAGGGTCACATTGCAGTGGGGAAGGGGGCATATTCCATTTTCTTGCTAATAATACTTGTCGGTCAAATTAAGTGTCAGGCAAATGAAGTGTCAGGCAAATGAAATTTCAGTCATTTGGTCTCAGGCAAATGAGTGTCAGGCAAATGAAAGTTAGGTCAAAAGAAGTTCCATGTATATATATATATATATATATATATATATATATATATATATACATATATATGTATATATATATATATATATATATATATATATATATATATATATATATATATATATATGTATATGCATATATATATATTATATATATATATATATATACATACATACACACACACACACACACACACACACACACACACACACTTGCCAGTACTGACATGCATGGGTTCATTGCTTCACAGGTGTGTAGTAGTTGACTGTGCCAGAAGGCTGTACAAGGCTAGGCAAAGGGAATACCTTGCCATCAGGCAGGCTACATGACAATGGTCTCCAGTGTGGCTCAGGGGTGTAGTCCCTGGACTGGCCCACACAGGTAGGTACTGTATTCACCATCCACTCATCTGGGTTACTATTGTGGGTGGCCAGTGCTGAGCAATACTTGCCATGTATGTGATCTATATGCTATAACATGGACAGTGTTTGGTTTGTGTTCATGTCCCACATGCATGTTCTGTAACATGTGGAAGTGTACCTGTGGTCTCTGAGGCATGTTGTGTGGACAGATTTTTTATCATCTGATGTGGCATTCCTGACCTCATGTGGTGAGACCTGGCTATGGAACTGAGGTTGTGCCTGCATCTACATTGACAGCATGATACAGGTATTCAGTGGAGTTGGTGGCATCTGTCCATACAGGGCATGTGTATAAGGCATGGTATTCCCTTTGTGGGTTACATTTACAGACTCTACAGTTGTTGCAGGCGTCCAGTGGGGAACATAGCAAAGGACTACTGTAAGCAATTATTTGTATGTTGTAGGGGTGGAACAGGGTGCCATGTCCTTTTACTTGCTGGATAACACACAGTCAGGAGATGTTACACATCACAGTACATTCTGATGTCAGAGGCAGTGCTGTGGTCAACAGGTATGTAGTCCACTGCAATCACACCATGGTTACTATCTGAAGACAATATGCAGGGAACTACCAATATAGTGGTTGTTGATTAGCCCAGTGTGTTTGTGTACGAGACATGGGTGGAGAGTGTTCTCTGGGTAATACAAGGGTTGCCTATATTGTTCACCAATCCATAATGTCACATGTTGGGCTATGGATTGTCTACACCAGCCTCTCTGCTGTTTGACATCTGTTGTCCTTGTAAGTTTGACATTGTGACATATTGTAGGTCCTCAATATAAGAATTTAGCAAAACCCACCCTACAATGAATCCTGTCATTACACAATCACAGCAACCGCCACACGCACTGAGATTCAAACCCCTACCAAGGTATGTATTGCTACTACAGTGTAGTGCATTTATCACATTCACCATGGAGCTTATTGGATGGAGGTTGTCCCAAGGTACTTCTAAAGTGAGGAACATCATCAAGCCTTGTAAATACTGACATTGGGTGATGTAGTGTGTGAGAGATTCCAAAAATAATTTTACCCTAATCACACATTTACATTTGCCAGGGGTGAAGTTCAAACCTCTAGCTAACAAACTTTATGGACCATTATGTTACACATTTACCACATGCATCACTGACCTGACATGGCATAGGTTTCACAACAGATACTTGTAAGGTGGATGATATCTGCAGGACTGCTAATGTCAGGCTCTGAGATGTGTTCTGGCTGAAAATAGGGACAAAAACTTTGAGATACACACAGACACTTGCCACAGATGGGATTCAAACCCATAGCTGTGCAGTTACTGCTACTACATTGCTCTGCATTTTTGACACACACCACAGAGCTTATAATGCTAGCCCTTTTACAAAGGTATATTTCAAGGTAGATGACATCAGCAGCCTTGCTACAGTAGGGCAATGGAAGCTGTAGTGACTGTGAATGGCCTCAAAAGCATTAATCCCTACACACAAACACAGAGTTTCACAGCTGCCATGTCTAGAATTGGAGCTCTTACCTAACTAGTACATCACACTATAGCAGTAAGCAGTTATAGCACATGCCACAGAGCTTACAGGGGTAAACTTTCTCCAACATTGTATTTCAAAGTGAATGACATCAACAGCCTTGCTAAAGTAGAACACTGGGGAGTGCAGTGTGTGTGTGTGAATGGGCCATAAACCATTCCTCTGGAAACACACACACAACACCCAGTATCACACACTTTACATATGACAGGACTGTGTATACAACTGCTAAATGAATAATGACTTGTACTGTCATGTTACACAGTTATCACAAGCACCACAGACACTATAATGCTGAGGGCTACCAGAAGCAAATGTCTACAGTGATAGACGTTGGCACATCATGTGATATTGGCCAATTGGATGTGTGGTGGGTGGGACAGGCCTCACTATGGGAAGCTGTTTATCACTGTCTGTCTCTCTGTTCCCCACATCTATGTTTGTGTATGTTTGACCTATTATAGTGTGTTGTCTTTGGATATATGTGTGTATTCCTATCCGATGTGTGTTCAAAAAATGAATGGTGTGTAATGTGGAGTGTGTGCACAGATATCTGTGGCTGACAGATATGTATAGTCCACTGTTGTTGCCAGACATGGGCTTCATTTCTGCAAGTGTGGGAGCATGCCCAGTATGACCTTCTTTATTGAATGTGTGAATCCATTCCAGGTAGGTTGTACTCCAGTGCAGGCATTTCTGTTCTACACCTACAGCTAGCAACGTGTTTCTGCAGGATATCTGTAGATAGGTTGGCAATATCAGGTCACAATGGGCAAAGGGCAGTGGGATAGTGTAACTAATTGTGTTTGTGCTCCTTCTGCTACATGGTTTTGGTGTTAGCAGAGATATTCAGACATATGTACTGTTTTACACTGTGATGTATTATGTCATCAAATACTGACAGATATACATATTTGCTTGCAGTAATTTCCTGGGGCATACAAGATGAATGAAGCTGTGTCCAGTATTGTGGCCTGCAGCCTACATATTCTTGCACAACCATGCCATTCTGGAGGGGGAGCTGCAGACACTTGCTGATGGGTCTGTGTAAATGGGCCAGGACCTTGGTACTATGGGGGCTGGGGATCCCATGCTTGTACATCTATCAACATGACAGAATGGCCATATCCTGCTCTCCATACCTCTCAGCTGAACAGATTCTCACAGGTTACCCAGAGGCAGGGCTCATATATCTGGTCATTACCCCTTCACATTGTGGTTTACGAGCAGGTTTGTAGCCACCCATTCCTGTGTTTGCAGACAGAGATAGTATGGGCACACATCAGAGTTTCAGATTTCACACACTCCATGGCATCCATGCCTCTACCCCCCCTCTGTTATTATATCCTCTTCCTAACACTATGCAAACACTATCTGATAAGTATGACTATAGTTATCACTTCATCCCAGCAGTATTTCGAGGTGATCCACAGTTCATGCAGTAGGACATGGTAGACATGCTACTGGGATTTGTCCACATGGCCTTACATTTGTGTTCTGTGGATTATGTTATGTCGTTATTTGGGAGTCCGTGAGTTAACATACAGTGGCAGTACGTGTGAGACACAGGCCTTCGACAGAGGACTATAGGGAATTTGGTAGTGATGCAGACCATCTGTAGCAGGCCAGTGCATTCTGTCACTCCTACAGTCCCAGGCTGCAAGCCACTGTATTCCCCTGGGGTGACAGGGTAGGTGTACAGGGTGTTAATGGCAATAGTTTATGTCCCTATTAATCCATTGGTGTGGATGCTGGCAGGGTGCTACTTATAGCTAGGGACAGACCTGCAAGGGACACCACTTCAGCATGCTACATTCTGTGAGTATTCCCATATAGAAGTGGGGGTCATATTGTACTCATTCCCAACAGCAGGGATATGACCTGTAAGGAACGTGTGGCTGATGGTGGGGTGAGCTGAGTGCATGTGTGCTATGGAAGTTACTTGCAGCTGACTCACAGATATATGTGGGCCACCCCCCTTATGCTGGCTTGTGCAGGGACATCAGCAGTTTCTCAGTACTTTATAAGTGTGCCTTTTGTAGTCTCCCAGTGTTTGGCCAGACTACATCAGTATTCCATACTACACAGACAACTAATGTGCTGTTAACCTGTATGTACAATTCCAAAGGTTTGTCCATTTGACAGCAACATTGTATACACTCTCTGTCTAGGGTATTTCCACTTGTGTACCGTGTGTATGCCTGGGCCCACATTCATGCCATGTCCATCTTTCAGATGGTGGCAGATATTACATATGAACAATTAGGATGGATTACTGCTGGATTGGGTCTTGCTGGGATGCATTCTGTTTGGCACTGCAGTTGTTAGAACATGGCCCTGTCATCACCAGTACTGGCCATTGGCCACTGGGACACAACCCTGCATGCCTACATGCTGACCACTTTCACACAATATACAACACACAACAACCTAACACACAGAGCCCTGCATATTGTACACATGCAACAATCTATTCTGCTAATTTGGCCAGCTCAGGTAATCTGTGCTCCACGGCTATTATACCCACACGTCCATGTTATTACATTTCTACATAGGATTGTGGGGGGTGGCACACCTGACAACTCTAAACATTTGCTATGACTGTACTGGTATTTCAGGTACTCTGTTGGCTTCCATTTCATTCTGTATTCTGACCTATCATGCAGACTACAGGCATATCAGTAGAATACAGATCTTAGGTTTTATTGACCTACATTTCAGTTTCTGACTTCTTACCCTTCAGAACTGACATCCCACTGCCTGACCTGTTGTAGTCTGTCTGTGTAGATCTGGAGGAGGGCTGGTCTCCATTACCATCAATCAGTGGCCTTAGCATAGCCTTTCTTTATGGTCATCTACACCTGTCCTGCTGGTTGGGTATGTGAGCTTCCCTGACATGCATGTGTGTCCTATGGACACAAATTTGGCCGACAACATGTCCTGCAGTGGGATTTGTCACCTTGTCTAGTATTGCCTACTATGCTGACATCAGTATTTGTTATGGATTTCATGCTGCCCAAATAGGTGTCTACTATCTGCTGCCATCCCATTCACCCAATTCCCTTGCATGCTCACATCCATACCATAGATTCAAGTAGCAGAACATACTACTCCATTCAGTGACTGATAGTCAGAGTGACTTACCTTGTGGTTGTGCCAATATTGAGGATGGTGCTGGAGGGCTGACTATGTTGGATGCACATAGCACACTCTCTATACATGGTTAAGAACAAATAGTGTCATGTTTGGCATCTCTTTTACTGTCTGTGCAAGTCGGAGAGAGAAGTGTCATTCCCTGGGTTCCTACCATGTCAGTGTATGTGCTATGCATTGTCTCTTTGCCAAAGCCTAGGCATACTGGGCATGCGTACAGGAGCAGGCTCAGGTTGTTCCTCCTCCAAGTCACTCTGTGCCTGTGCTGGCCTTGGCAATGGTGTGGGGCTGTGTGGCCCTGCCCTGTGCTGTACTGTTGCAGCTGTTTCTGCAGGATCATATTGTGTAGCATGGCACATACAATGAAAATTTGGGTACATGTAGCTGGAGAGTACTGCAAGGCTCCACCAGATATGTCTGTCCAGGCACTGGAACCGTGAGTTGAGCATCCCAAACAGAGTCCCTATTATGATTCTGGTTTGTGCTTGTGTGTCATTATGGAGTTCTTGTTCGGGTGTGTGTCCATTTCTGATGGGACTCATCAGCCACAGCTCCAGTGTATAACCAGCATCCCCACTAGGTGGCCATATGGGATGTCCCCAGTGGCAACTCTCTGGTACAGCTGCATCATATGCCAGATGTGGGAGTCATGATAGCTTCCAGGGCTGCTAGCACTCACATTCTTGATAATGCCCTGGGCATTGCACATGACCTGGCAGTTGATGGAGGGGAAGCCCTTGCAGTTTATTTAGACCCTACCCCACTCACTGGGTTGTGCTTTGATGTGTATGTGCGTGCAGTCTATAGCACCCACTACCTCAAGGTATTCTGCTCTTTGGTGGAAGAGATGTATATTGCTGGTCAACGCCTCAAGGGTGTTGTGGAAATATATGTGCTTACCAGCATGTACTGACATGGCATCCAGGAACTGGTAGAGTACCCTGGATGCTGATGCCTGTGAGATCCCCATGACATCCCCAGTTGGCCTTTGGAAGGTACCTGTGGCTAGTATTCTTAAGCCTACACATACCTTGGCATCCACTGGGATGGGTTTCCCTCTGTTGATTCTGTGTGTGAGGTGTGACCGGCACAGCTCAACAATTAGCTGTAGGAGGTCCCTGTCCACCCTATAGTGCTCCACTATCTCCAGCTCATGTAGCCCCTGGTAGGTCACCCTGGGTCTGTACACTCTTTTACGTCTCCTCACTGTGGGCTGGTCGTCAGCATTGTCATCCTCTTCACCCTCAGCCCCTTCCACATATTGATTAATGAGAGCGACAGCAGCTCCTATCATTTTTTTGCTTTTGTTATGTAAAATTTCCCCATTTGTGTACACCAGTAGTGTAGAGTTTGTGTGATAAACAAGAGTGAAAGGTGTTTGCATAGTTTATAGTAGTGTGCTGGGCTGGGCTGCCGCCTGCGTAATTGGTTGATTCTGATACATCCCACCTGCCATCTATGCTAGTTCTCCTTGACTGCCTTCCTACTGCTGTTTCCCCAAAAAAACAGTCTGAAAGGTGTTTGCATAGCTTATAGTAGTGTGCTGGGCTGCAGCATGTGTATTTGGCTGATTCTGATAAATTTCACCTGCCAGCTTTGTTTGCTCTCCTTGATTACCTTCTTATTGCTATTTTCCTGTTTAAGCCCCGAGGTGCACCATGCAAACCCAGTGCTCAGATGTGAATGGAGCTGCTATTTCCTGTTTTTTTTTTAACCCGGTGCATGCAGTGCAAACACGTTTAGGCAATGTAAATACCTTTTAGCAGAAACTGTCCCTCCCTGGCCACGAGCACACTATGCATTTCCTGGTGTAAGACTCCCTCCCTGGCCACGAACACACTATGTATTTCCTGGTGTAAGACAATACAGCCTTAGACACACACCCTGCCTTAGCTGCGCTTAGCTAAGGGCAAACACGGGCCACAGAGCTCTAGTAAGCTTACAACATGCATGACACACCCTCTTATGCAGTCATCTAGCTCTTAGGCTTAAACCATGGTATTACTACACCTACACGGCTGGGTGCAAGCTAGCACTCAGGGGAAAATTGTGATTCAGTATCATTGCCCTCATTTGCATAGGACTGACTGCTAATGCATGGATACAAGACCAACCATTAGCCTTTCCCCTTAGCAAGCACTATTCCATGGTCATGTTGTATTATACATACCATTGACTATTATGGCAAAATTATGATTTTGGTTTAAAAGCTTATTTCCTGCTTTTTTTTATTATTTTTGGGCTGATCCCATTTGTGCACCGCTGCCCTACACTTAAACAGCCAAAATCAGCCAAAACAAATTAAAGTTATTCATTTATTTATTTTTTATTTTGAACATATTTTTCATGCCTATGGCCATATATTTGGCCATTGGCATCTCTAACCCTTATAATACATGCTTTTTTATGAGCTGTCATGCCTCTGTTTTGTAGTTTGCAGAAATGTATTCGGCTACTGACTGAATACATTTCTGCAGTCTACACTATTCCAGCACTGACAGCTGCCTGCTTCCTGGATCGCTAATTCACCTCATTTGCATGGTTTTCACCAGCAAATGAGGAAATTAGCATACAGGGGCTGTGTCTATGCAGGAATAGTGCAGGAGCGTTTGTGCACGTCCCAGGAGCTTGTTCCTGGCCATATTGCCTCCAGCAGCTCTTGCACTATTCCTGCACGCTGTGCTGAGCTTGCTGAATCCTGGAGATTGTCATAACTGAGAGAGCTAAGTGTTACTTAGGAGGCTTAGTGTGAAATATCAGTTAGTACTTCCAAACCCAAGTCATGTACACACTATTGCATGGCATCAGGTAAAACCTTAGATGATGCTGAAGACATACATCAGTGATTCTGAACTGCAAGTTCTACGGGATGAAAGCTATTCAGTGTTATTTATATTGCTAATTATACAATTAAGCATATTTCTTCATATATTCTTGAAGCACCTCAATAAACAAGCATTCAGAGATGGATTCCTTGCCATGCGAAAGCTCATGTCAAGCTATCAAAAGTTTTTTTGACAATTTAAATCTAGATTTTTCAGTTTCCACGATATAATCTCTTTCTGAATCTTCAGAAAAAAAAATGTTATGCCATGTTTGTGTGCAGTGTAATATAATATAACATCTGAAAAGAAGACTTTTTTCTGATAACATTGCTGTTTGTACCTATTTAATAGCTGCCATTGTTCACAAAACATCAATAGTGTAACAAGGGTGGGGAGAGAAGGGGCATTACCCAGGGCACTGACCTTTTTAATGAGCAATTCACAGTGAAAAAATCAATAAATATTTTTTTCTTTATAATGTATATCTCTGTGTATGTGTGTGTTTTTACAGAAAATAAATGTTCTATATGGATGTTCAAGACACTCCAGTATGTCACTCACTCCCCTTTTATATCACCATGTGTGGGCACCATCACCAAAGATGCATGATTAGCAAAGAAGGCAATCACAGGGCTTTATCTGCCTTTGGTGCCTACAGCAAGGCAAGTGATTTGTTGCTAGTCCTGGCTGTCTGTAGTCAGGTTTACAGTTAATAACTTGCACTGAAAGTCCAGGTGTGGTGTGTACATTTTTATGTTCACCATTGATATCAGACTACTGCACAGCTAAATATATCCATACCTTTCAGCCTTAAATCATCTTGTTACCACAAATGACCATCTGTATGTTTGTATGTTTGTATGTTTGCTGATCTTGATTTCTTGGTACCTTGTATACTCATTCAGAGCACTGACCCTTCACAGGAAGAGTCATTCTGGATAAGTTTAGAAAGAGAATATCGCAGCAAAAAGAAACAATTGTGAACCAGAGGGAGACCACCAAGCTCAACAGGTGTGCGGCCCGGCAATGAGTGGCAGACATAACCAAGGAGCCTGGTGAAGAGTCAGGAGGTGAAGATACCAGGAGTGACTAGCCTCGAGTTCCACATAAGACCACAGAATATCTTGGATACACCATGTAGCCTTTGAAAGACTCCCTAGAGAATCAAGAGGTGGGCTGCTTCAGTTTATCAGGTACTATATATAGATTTTAAGTACTAACCTGGCTCATTGGATCATCATATGTTATTTGTTAAGGACATTGGGACAGATTTTAAATATTGCTTTTATAAACGTAGAATGTAGCTAGAAGAGTAACATGATTTGGGTTAACATCTGCAATGGTAGCCATTGACAGTGTTCCTTCTACAAGTCTTAAAAATAGCATTTGTGCATATGTATGCATGAGTGTGTGTGTGTGTGTGTGTGTGTGTGTGTGTGTGTGTGTGTGTGTGTGTGTGTGTGTGTGTGTGTGTGTGTGTGTGTGTGTGTGTGTGTGTGTGTGTGTCTGTGTGTGCATAGCTCTCAACAAATTAGGGGCAATTCTTAGCAGAGGCACAGACAAATCCAAAAAATAATCAAGGACAATCATGTCAGGAACACTTTTAAAATATTAGTAAAATTAACTTATAATATTTACAGAATAATAGAATGTGAGTGAATATATATTTTCTGAAGTAAAGGAAGTCTATAACTTTAACTATTGTCATTTGTTAGCAGTACTTCACCACCTTTTCTTTAAAAGTCACGTTTTAGGATTAATTCACCACCTCTTCTCTTATACTCCAATTTTAGGAAGGATTAAGAGGGAAAGCGCTTAAATTTGAGTCAAAAATCAGAGATGTGCCTGAAAATCAGTGCCACTTGATACATGTGTTTGTGTGTGTGTGTGTGTGTGTGTGTGTGTGTGTGTGTGTGTGTGTGTGTGTATGTGTGTGTGTGTGTGTGTGTGTGTGTATTCATCCACTAGTAAATGCTACGCTGCTTAATATGGGGTGGTATGAATTCTTAATTCATCAAAACTGTTTTTATGTATTAGTTGAATGAATGAATGCTATTTCCTTAAGGACTTTCTGAGAATGGTTTGGTTGCAAAAAGATCATTGTATATTTGTTTTGCAGCATTTACACTAGTTTACATCAATTATTTTCCATTCGAATTGGCAATGGTTACTTCCTAGATGCAATTTTTACAGGTCTATATTAGATCATCGAAATGGCAGAATTTCGAATGATCTAATTTTGAACCCAATATCGCGAATGCTGAAAACAGCAAAGCTGCACAAAACCAAATTCTTTCCTAGGGAAAAAATTCAGTTGGCTGTTGTTGTGGCTTCGCTGTTTTCAGCGATGCGGTGGAAATTTACGGGTTGGGTTAAGGTAAGTGTGTGATTATGCAGATGTTCGGGTTAGGGCGTGGGTTGGGTTAGTTAGAGTTAGGGCACGGGTCAGGTAAGTGTGTGATTGTGACAGAATTTGGGGTTAGGGGCGGGTTAAGTGAGTTAGAATTAGGGCGTGGGTGAGATGAATGTGCAATAGTGAGAATTTGGAGTTGGGGGGTTAAGTGAGTTAGGGTTAGGGTGCGGGTGAGGTGAGTGTGCGATAGTGAGAATTTGAGGTTAGGGGTGGGTTAAGTGAGTTAGGGTTAGGGCGCGGGTGAGGTGAGTGTGCGATAGTGACGGACCTTAGGGTTAGGGTCTGGGTTAAGGTAAGTGGATAGATAGTAGTGTATGTGCAGTGTAGTGTAGGGTTAGATGTAACTTTTAAATGTATGTGTGTGGATTGCTGCTTTTTAGTGTGCTTGTGCTATGTGTTTGTTTTTCAGAACAGCAATTTTTTTTCCTGGGAAAAAACCTCTTTTGAGGTTTCCATATTGT
This sequence comes from Protopterus annectens, assembly GCF_019279795.1. NCBI lineage: Eukaryota > Metazoa > Chordata > Ceratodontiformes > Protopteridae > Protopterus > Protopterus annectens. The sequence goes on along the minus strand of NC_056751.1, from coordinate 720,891,320 downwards.
TAGCGTTTGGGTTTTGCAGTTCGACGTTAGGCATTTGATAATGGGCCATTTCAATGATCTGATATAGACCCAATTTTTACTGTAGAGTTTTCATCTGATGACTTATTGAGCAATACTTGTACATATCGTAGTGACTCATGGGGGGGGGGGGCATACAGTCAATTCTGAATTAGAAAGCCACAAATTTTCTTCACATTGAAAGAAGGACTTTCCTGGAATTCCATGTGTGCATAACATGCTGATGCCATTCATTGCTCAATTAATTATTAATAATGTACATCAGAGAAATTGTAGCTGTGTCCGATCCAGTCCAGATCATAAATTCACAGATGGTTCTGTTTGTGTGTTAAAATACCTTGTGTACTTTACTGGCAGAGAATGTGAACTCCTGAATCTGAATTTAATGTTGACACAGTAAAGTCATTTTTTTCTTCCCTTTAGTATTAGATGCTTCAGTAGTATCATACCAAGAAGTGATAAAAGGGCAGGCTGTACTGAATAGGTTGCTTTAGCCTAGCTTTCCTATGAGAGCTCCAGCTTAATATATTACAAAGACAATAGAGTGATGTGGAAATTTTATACTGGCAGCACTTTTGCACTCTTGTCAGTAAGGCACCATTCATGTACTTCCTAAGTAAGCTGTTTTGGGGTTAATGATGACTCACAAAAGCATCCCTGGGGGATTGCACAATATCACCAATGTACACCTCTGAATGCAGGCCCTCGTTGCTCATATATGGCATACATCAATACTTTTTGTATGTAGCACAGTAAGCAAGGTATAACTTTTTATGCTGTTGCTAGCATTTGGACTGGCCCTGCAGATAGATATTAATTGATCTGAATTCTGAACTGGTAAATTAATGTTATGCAGCAAAACTAAGATGTTAATCAGCCATGCTTCATGTTTAATATGTTAAGGGAAAGCTAAGTATGTGGTTTCTTTAAATTGCTAAAGCAAGGTGTTTTTCATAACCCTGTTCAAAGAAATGGGGGGAAGGAGTACCAAATGAATGTCTTGCCCTAGGCTCCAAATGGCTTAGCTACTCCTAAACAAAATGTACATGTATATGTGTTACACTTTTTAATTTGATTTTTCAGAAAAGGCTCTGAAATGCAAAGATGTGGGTAGGCTGCTAAAGTGTGACATTCCACAGCTTAAGGTGCTAATGAGTTCATTCACCAACAGTAGTGTTAAATCTTGGTCTCTCAGACAATTTTCCATTATGTCACATAGCTCACTGTGGCACTAGGCTGGTTGTTAACACTTTGTGTTCAATATTTTTGCTTATAGTATGTAACATCTCCATTGCTATGATGTCCACTACAATGTGCTGCAGCTCCAGATGAGACTCCCCTACTCCTGGTCAGGCATCTTAAAATATGGGAGGTCAGTGCACAACAGTACTCTGCTGCTAACAGTGTGTGTGTGTGTGTGTGTGTGTGTGTGTGTGTGTGTGTGTGTGTGTGTGTGTGTGTGTGTGTGTGTGTGTGTGTGTGTGTGTGTGTGTGTGTGCTTTCAATGGTGGTACAAAGCAGCACAAGGTTTATTTCAGATAAAATAGTTAATCGCTAACAAGGATAGTGCTGAATTTGAAATTTTCATGTTGCTTTGTATCACATCAATGTATTGCACTTATAAAATATTTGTTTATATAGTTATTGGAGGTAACATAGGAAATATATATTTTTTGTCCTCAGCTCTCAGAATATTTGTCATTTTCATGTTTTTTGCAAGACACAACTTCTGAAATAAGGACTGTCTTATGCAAAGAGGGACAGGTGGTACCCCTATTTATTGTGGTTTAACATTTGGTCAGATCCTCCACAGCACCACTAAGCAAAATAAACAAATAAATAAATAAACAGATAAATAAAAAATAACAAAAATAAAGAAACAACATTCATAATCAACTCTCCATCTTCAAAATGTGGACACTATACTATCTCTCATAATATGGAGCAAATGTGCAAAACGTGGAACATTTACTAACAGCTTGGATGGAAGCTCACAGCGTGGTTCAATTGTGCACTTTCTGTTTACAAAAAACTTCTTCTGAAGCCCAGTCTTCCTTTGTTTGCCATAGACATGCACCTGGTTGCAACACAACATTTTCCTTTTGCGCTACTTATAAGGCAAAACGTTATCTAGCAGAGAAGGGTCTAAGGCCAATAGAGACCAGGCTGGAGACGTAGATGTTGACTGGAGAGAAAGCACAACAGTTCAACTAATTACTCTGGTCTGTAACACCTCAAAAAAAGAGGAGATAGGTGGAGTTGAAGAAGAATGGCAGCACCTCAAAACAGCATGTGTGAGGACTGCAGAACAGATTTGTGGTTGAGCCATATATGGAAATAAGATACATAAGAAAAGCTGGTGGTTGAATGCAGAAGTCCATGAAGTCATCAAAGGGAAGAAAGTGTGCAGGAAAAGGTGAGATATATAAAAGTTGGACCAGGCTAGGAAGGAATACTGACTGCCTAAGAAGGAAGTTGAGTGTAATACCAAAGAACACGGCATCAGATCCACTCTATCATCTTCTGTAATGTAAGTCAGTTGATAGCTCAAAGAAACTATATCAGGTTGCAAGGCAAATGCAGAAAGATAAAGAAGAGAGCCACACACCTTTCATAAGGGATGCCAGCAACAACCTGCTCACCTGTCAACAGGACATAAAAGGCTGATGGAATGAATACTTTCAGCAGCTTCTGAATGAAGAAAACCCCACAGAAGCCTTACTGTCCCAGACACAGCCTACAATAAGAGAAGAGAAGGAGCCCACCATAGAAGAAGTAAAAACTGCACTAAGGAAAATGAAGTCAAGGAAAGCAGCAAGATAGATGAGGTTACAGCAAATATGATGAGGATGCTGGGTGAGATAGGAGAAAAATGGCTCCTTGTGGTACTCGCAGTATAGAGATAAAAGTGTATCTCAGATGACTGGAGAATAAGCATACTACTGCGTGTTGAAGAACAAAGGGGGCATTCACAATTCTGGGCAGTACAGAAGTATCCAACTCCTGTATCACTGCATGAAATTTCTGGAGAGGGTGACTGATAAATGAATATGCAGAGTAGTAGAAAGTAAGATGGGAGATGATCAGTTCAGATTCAGAAAAGGATGCAGCACAATTGACCTAATGTTTGCAGTGAGAAAAATAGTTGAAAAGAAGCTAGATATGAGGAGACAGTCCAACTGGGCATTCCTAGACTTGGAGAAAATATATGACAGGGTCACAGAACAGCTGATTTGGACAGTCTTACAGTGGATTATGGTCCCAAAAACATTGGTAGAATTAGTGCAAGCTATGTGCAAAGATCCAGTGACTCGAGTACAACCATTTTTTGGTCTTACAAAGGAGTTCGCAGTAGGAGTGGGTGTGCACCAGAGTTCATCTCTGAACCCACTGCTGTTCATACTGGTGATGGACTACATTAGCAAACAAGCAGGAGGGGACAGATCAATAAACGTGATATATGCAGACAATGTGGTAATACAGGCAGACTAAGCAAGAACTTCAGCAAAGGATATGGGAGTGGACTGCAAAAAGGCACATGGGATGAAACTGAGTACAGATAAGGCAGTTGTAATGGCAGCAAATGGTGGAGTTCAGAATAAGCTGAGAATTGAGATAGAAGGGAAAATGGTGCAACAGGTTAAGAGCTTCAAGTATCTGGGAGGGGTAGTTGAGGAGAAGGAAAGTCTTAATGAAGAGGTGAAAGCTAGAATCAGAGGGGCTGCAACCAACTGGCATAGAGTGTCAGGTGTAGTATATGACAGAAGAATGCAAAAGAAGCTGAAAAGTAAGGTGTACAGAACAGTCATGAGACCAGCACTACTGTATGGCACAGAAATCTGGCCAGTAAAGGCAGAGCAGTTAAGGAATCTAGAGGTGATGGAAATGAAGTGCCTGGGAAGGGTGGTAGGATGCACACTGTGGGACAGACAAAGAAATGAGGACATCAAAGCAAAAGTCAAAATAGCTCCAATTGCACAGAAGTTCAAAGCAAACAGATTTTAGTGGTGCAGGCACATGAAGAGGAAAGCAAAAGATAATCTATTGAAGTAGATTTGAGATAGGAAAAGAATATAAGAGGAAACAAGAACATCCTGCAAAGAGGTGGATGGATTGTGTAAGAGAAGAACTGCAACAGTCAGGCATGAGTGTTGAACAAGGCAGAGAGTGGCATCAAAAAGGGAAGGATGGCAACAAGTGACACAACACCCAACCTCATGTAGAAAATGGGGAAAGGGTATTGATAATCATGATAATTACAGCATTTAAAATCCACCTAAACAAAGAAGTATTCAAGCTCTAGAGTGGGTTATTGTGAAAAGACATTTCCCTTTTGTGTGAAGTCTAAATACTTTTTGCTGGTTTTATTACTGCAGATAAGAAGCAGAAGACTCTGAGGTTCTTTTTGGTACATTTTTGAGGATCTGGAAAGCTATAATGTCATGTGATTGTTTATGCTTGACACTGTGTATCAGTTTTTTCAATGCATTTTTTTATTTTGAGTTATTTTAATATCTCCAAATCACAAACTGCTTATTATATTTAATTGAATCTGTCATTTTAACTTGATCTTTGCGGTCTTGTTCCTAGAATCCATATCAAGTCCCTTTAAATTAGTCATGCTAAACATGAAGAAATTATTTTTTTCAACTGCTATATAATACAGAGAACAACATAAATGAGTCACAGGCATCTTGATCTGCTTCTGGACTCTGACTTTTTTGCCTAATTACCCTAATTTGTTTTCTCAGAGCTGCTCTTATCTTTTAATAGTAGCTGTAAATCCTCAAAAAATATAGTTGCCGAACTGCAGATTTTTCTAAGGCTATCAATCTGTAGTCCTTCAAGTAGTAACAGACCATCCCTTGTGCTGCTCCTCCTGAAGTTTTAAAGCTATTAATGCAACCTAGGAGCTGTTAACTGACTGCTGTGGTTTCAACTTCAAAGAACTTTTAATGGACATTTAAACTACTTTTTTATGGTCACCAGTGTATGCAGAGGAAAAATGTGAATTTTTTGTCATGGATGTTGGTGAAAAGTGTTGCCATTTTCTTGTAAGTATTTTATAATTTGTCAAGTTATATTTATCCTAACAATGTAACACAGTACAAACAAGTATATCTTAGTTGTTCTTGAATTTGTAATATGAGGCTTTTTTTCTGTTTACACTGAAGCACATGTCCCCATGCACTGCATTCTCCACTTCTGTTGTTGTATGCTACCTTCTTGATTTATTACACTCTTGATCACAACACATTAGTTGTTTTTCTGTGTTGTGCCTATCGCCAATAGTTCTAAAATATGTTATCCAACTGTGGTACTTACTGTGTGTTTTTTTAATAAGGAAATTGTCTTTCATTTCAACAGAGTTGTGTTTGAATTGTTAACATGTATTTTAAATGTTATCAGTACTTATTCATGTGTGCTAAATGCCCTTTCACTTACCTACTGTGCCATAATACTGCCCATCAAGCAAAGGAATCTGGAGCTACCATAACCTACAGTACAGTCGCACACCTACCAGTCCTTCTTCTGAACCCATATTACTTTTGTAGATAAACAGATCCTTTGAAGTCTACCCCTTCAGTAACATGCGCCTTGGGTTCCCTATCTTTTTGACCTTTCTTGAATTATATTTGCTTCCTTTTACTTGTATTCCTCTTCCTAACTTCCCATTATCAGTAATAATCTTTCCACTTTTCTAATCATCACATTCCTTTTTGTTTCCTTTCTTCATCTTTCTCCACCATTCTCCCTCTTACCTTTACTAAGCTACTGCTTCTCTTGTAAGGACCTGGAGCCATTTTCTTTTATAGAAGTTCAACCCCTTCTGCATCCTACCCTCTCATTCTTTCATTCATATTCTATTAATTCTTGCCTTCCACATGCATCTGCTAATACATTTTGTAACTCTTCCTCCTATTACAAGTTTCCTGAAACTAGCAAATGCTTGAGTTACACTGTCCAGTGCTGTCTCATCATCTTTGCAATGATTATCTTCCTTTTTTATTCTGTATAAAAAATCTCTTAGATCTTCATAAAATGTGGTATATATGTTTTATATGGTTTTGTTAAATGTCCCATGTACATATATCCCCAAACATTTAACTCCATCATTCTTCCTAAAGCCATATTTTCCTGCCCCCCACCATATTCACTATTATCTGTAAATATTTCTTGCATCTGTGCAGAACCCTGAATCCCTTCCAAATGTATCACTGTCCTCTAAGAATAGCCTCATGACCCTTTCAACATTCTCCACACAGTTACTGGATTACCAGCAAAAAGGCTGACATACATCCAGCTATTCCCCTGCTATTTTCCTCCCCACCAATCTTCCTACCCTTCCCATCATGACATAGCCATGGTGATAAAGATGTATCCTTCCATCATTCCCCTCTCCAGTCTAACTTACCTCCATTTACTAACATCTCCACTACTTGTTCCCTATAGAATTCCCTTATCAACGTCCTCTGCTAAGGTAAAAAAAAAGATCCCTAATCATCATTCTGTTCATTCAACAAAGCTTTCTTTAGCCTTTTGTATCACCTTTAACATGATTTTACCTAATGTAAGGGTATGAATTCCCACTAGCATGTTAAAATCTACATCAAACATAGACACCAGCCTGTAGTAGATTGGATCTTCACCTCCATCTTCACCCACTGACATTGCACTTTTTTAACATATAGTTTTCTCTAGCCCATGTTGCTGTCCTACAACATTAACATATTGTTTGAGTACATATCTCCTCCACCAGGTTCTTGAAAATTTTACTTTACATATTATTATTTAACACATTTTATTTACTTCTGGGTTCTTATTACTACTCTGACCTCCTCTTTAATATTTCCTAGTGCAAAGCTTCTCTGTCATTGAAACTCTTCCCACCACCATAATTTTCTTCATCTTTCACACTCATATCTAAATCCACATTTTACTATTCTTCCCTGTGCCATAACTTCCTCCCTTCTCCATACTCCCTCTCCCACTTTTATCCTAATTTTCACTTCTGTCTTCCACTGTACAGCTTCTCCTAAGTCAGTTGTTTCCTCCCACAGTTTATATTCACTTCTCCTCCTACCTTATTTTCATGTTCATAAATTTCAAACCACTTTCTGTCCTTCATCTTTTAATGAAATAATCTTACATAGTCTTTACCCTTCCTTCCATCAAGAAAATATTTTTTTATATTACTGTGTTTATGTTTTTTTTAGAGAAAAACAATGCATTTAATGTGTCTCTATATAATCCAGAAAGTGAGAAAAAAACATATTACTAGCTTGACTAAGGACCAAAAATAATAATGTTTTAGTACACTCATTTTTTACATTCTAACACTTGAAATCCTGCCTTTAATACATACATACAAGGAAGAGATAACTATGTGGATGTAATATTAACTCTCATTAACCAACATAAATGCAGCATTACTATAATAAAACAGTAAACATTAATGGAAACAAGCAAGCAATAATGCCCAACAAGATGCATGTTAATGTGTAATTAATGACCGCCCAGGGGTGTTATGAGGCCCAAATCCACAGGGAGAGGGCCTCTACATGCCTGGAAGGATGTTAATTACACATTAACACACACTCTGGAGGGCATCGTTGCACTTAGAAAATGGGCTGTCTGGAAACATTGTTTTGTTTTACTTACTTATGTATTTTTTATTAATATATATATATATATATATATATATAGTATATTTTTCATGTAAAATAGTTCCTCCTCCTAATGTTTCAAACAGGCTGTAGTATATATTAATGGTGTTGGAGGAAGCATTTTATATCCAAAATATAACATTTAAAAAACAGTGAGGTATGTACTTTATTTTTTGTCCCTTACTCCTAAATCGTTTGGTTGGCAGTCAGTGGAGATTGAAATTACTAAACAATGATATAAATTTGAGCTTCAGACTTTTATTTCCTTCAGAAAATCCATGCTAAAATAAATCCTTTACTTAAGCAACTTTGTAATTTTGAAAACAATAAAGCCATTGCATCAAGTCCCAGCCAGACATTTAATCACCACAGTTTTAACGCTTTCATTCCAAAACACAAGTCATTAGAAACTGTGCCAGAGTAACTTCCTTCCATTTTAAAAACTCAGAAAGAGGCTCCTTGCCATATTTTAAGAAACACACACTATTAAATACACCCTTAAAAGTAGCTCTAGAAGTACACACTTAAAAAATGCTTACATATCTTTTAAATGGATGTCTTTGCAATGCATTTATAACATATATGAAATGAATGGTAAAAAGTTTTCAGCACACATACAAGGTTATGTACAAACACAAAAACAGAACAATGGTTAAATACAAAGGTATAGTTATTCCAACTGTGAAATGCATCTCTATCAATGTCAATGGCTTAAATAACAACTGTAAAAGAGGAAGCTTGCAAAGATATCTTAAGCTATGTAAAGCACGACTAGTATTTTTACAAAAAATCTAGGTGCTTAGGATTCCCTGTCTCTCCCCCCTTGGCTGACCTGGCATGACTCACAGTTCAAACTCTACATTTACCCACACTAGCGTACTGTAGCTCCTGCAAAACTGTGTCTACTGGATTGCAATTTGCCATCACAGTCTCTAACAACAAAAATCTTTTCTCTCTCAACAATTAAAACAGTTCAAACTCTACATTTACCCACATTAGCTTACTACAGCTCCTGCAAAATGGTGTCTACGGGACTGCAATTGGCCACCACAGTCTCTAAAAATAAAAACCTTTTATCTCCCAACAATTAAACAGTGTAGGTATTAAACAGTGTAGGTTACAAACATAAAAAAAAAAATTGTTAAGCTCTCTTTTACCGTGTTGTGTAACAAAGTGAGTCACCATTTTGGTCAGTCATAGGGTTCTTTCTGCTTTATTTTTTTGCCTCCTTTCCCCTGTAACTAAAGTAAACTGATTCATATATTTGTCTCTCTGACCCTAATTTTTATAGTTATACCTTGCACGTTTATGACTTAACATTCAGACATAGATTCTTGCTTGAAAGTTTTACTTATTTGTCTGATATTTGAACAAGTAACCCTGATAAAAATCTCAAAATTGTATACTGTTGGTCTGCCTTTCCTGCTAAAAGTAAATAAAATTAAAGTGCTGAGTGCAGGTTTTAGGCCCTTACATTCAACTTATTTGTGGTGTGGTGAGTCATTCAAGATTCTCCCTCTAACCACTCCTACTGCCTTCTCTTTTCCCCCATCCCAGTCTTACCTCTAACAAATCTATGCTGACTACAAAGTAGTACAGGCACCATTGTCAAACCTAGGAGCTTAGGATTCCCTGTTTCTCCACCCTTGGCTGACCTGGCAAGACTCACAGTGTAAGTTTCCTCATTGTATGGATTTTTTACTGTTTTTGTGTGTAACTGAATGACCTATTTTTCGGCTCTGATAATACATAGACTGCTCTGTTTTGTTGCAGAAGCTTTATAAGTAGCTAGTGACTTTACTGAATTCCTTCATAATATTTCTGTTCTAAACTGAACCTGCACCTAGAGAAAGTGTATAATCATCAGTGCAACTACTTGCTGCATATGGTTTTAATGTTTAAATTGCTCACACACATTGAATAAGTGCATTTACAACCTGAATAACTTGTACTAGCTGTACTGGAATTGCTTTTGCTGACTATTCTGCAGTTGTACAATGAAGAACGAGTGATTAGTTTTTCTGATATATCTTTAAAGTCTTGCAACTGTTTGTTATGTTCTTTACTGCTAAGTTTTTTAGCCATAAACCCTAGTCCACTCGGAAGTGTGCTACTTTTATCCCCCAAACCTCTCTGATTGTACTATTGTAAAATAACTGCCTTCTGTTGCCTTAATGCTTACCCTAGAATCTCTGCTTCTCTATTTTTTTCTAGTTAAACTCTACATTTACATTCCAGTAGGCTATCCAATTATCTTGCAGTCTCAGTAAGTGCAGTTCTAGGACAAATTAAAACAGAAATAAGGAAATTGAAGGGGATCTGTGGCATACTTACACCCACTTACTTTACTTTCTCCCTCTCCTGCCTAGACTACTTCACATAGATTGGCTCTGCCCTCTCTGGGGTTTAAACCCCGCTCCATTTGCTACACTCACTACGTGCCTCTCCCTGCCCCCAAATGCCATCTTCCCCCAGCACATCTACATTTATTCTAAAGCCTAAAACCACTCCCACACCCATCCACCAATTACACCACACCCTGTAACTTCCTCTCCCCATACTACCACACCCACCAATCTACCACGTCTCTAGAACCAAAACAATCATGCTAATAGTGAAGATGTCTCTACTCCTTACCTGTACACTTCTTGCTTATATTACTTCATACCAAAACCCCACAATAATAACTCACCACCATTTTCACTGCACACTTTCATCAACTCCCATCAAACACTCACTTTATAACTTCACTGCCCCTCCTACAAAAAAAACTCCACACAGTTCACCTACCCAACTACCTTACTCCCACCACACTTAAACACAAAATATCCCTAAAATATGACCAATATCTTGCTGCATATATAAAACATATTCTTAAAAGTCTCTCTAAACTAGTCCTCAGTGGGGACATCCACCCCAACCCTGGTCCAACCATTACTACCCCCATCCCAAACCTTTTCCACACAAACTCCTCCCACTCTCAACTCACAACCAACAAAAAGCCAACTGACCTCCTCTTTATGTGTCTAAACATCAGAAGCATCTGTAACAAAACCCAAGACCTCCACGCCAGTATAAACCTGTACTCCCCAGACATTCTCATCTTAACAGAAACCTGGATCAAACCTCACATCAAAAGTGAGGAAATACTCCCACCTGAATATAACATCCGCCGCCAAGACATACTATCCAGGAAAGGAGGTGGTGTAGCCCTGCTTTTCAAAGACCACCTCAACATACAAAATCTTAACAAATCAGCTCCCCAGTTTAGCATGGAAGAAATCCTTTATGCCACTCTCAAAATTAACCCAAAGAAAACAATCAACATCGTAGGGTGCTATTTCCCACCAGGACAATATATACCTCCCCTAGAAAACCTCCTAAGCTGGGCCAACCTCTCCCTACCCCAAGAAACTATAATCCTATGTGACTTTAACATTAATTGGCTATCCTGTAATACTAACCACCCAGCCTTCCACCTAAATCTCCATGGGTTCTCACAATTTATATAATCACCCACCTGGATAAATAAACATCCTAATAATCACACCACTCTTGACTGGATCCTAGTCAACTTCAACCTCCACTCCTTTACCTCCTCTCTCCAAAAAATTAACTGGTCACCACTAAAATACCTCATCCTAGATGAAGCTGTCCATTTCTTTAACAGCACCTTTCTCAACATCCTCAACACCCATACCCCGCCTAAGAAACACCAAAGTCAGAACTAAAAGCTCCCCCTGGCTACAAAATCCACCAGGGAACTAATGAAAACCAGGAACAAAGCCAGGGAACACTGGCACCTAACAAAAAAACATCAGATAGACAATCCTTCCTGGAACTACGTAATAAGGTTAAAAACAAATACAAATTGACAAAGCATTTTACTATTAGACCTCCCTAAACTCTTCTAACCATAACCCAAGGCAATTCTGGTCTACAGTTAACTCTGTCCTTAATCTAGGCAAAGTAAACCCACCCCCGCCATCTATCCCTCCCTCCTCCAGCAGTATAGCTAAATCCTTCAACAAACATTTTACAGAAACCATTCTATCTCTTACCAAACAATACTTCCCCACATCAGCTCCTCCCATGCCAAACACCAATCCACCACACCCTGCCTTCTCTTTCTCATCAGTACCCACTTCTTTCATAAAAAGACTTCTGACAAAACTCAAACCCACCAAACTAGGAGCTGACAACCTCCCTGCTGGATATCTAAAAATAGTTGCCGAAGTCCTAGCATACCCTGTTTCCATATTAATCAACCATTCCCTATCAGAATCCCATGTACTGTCTTTATGGAAAATATCCCACATCATTCCCCTCCATAAAGGTGGCCCCTCTACTGTCCTCTCCAATTATTGCCCCATCACCATCCCCTCTCCCCTCTCCAAGATACTACAAAAATGTGTCAACACTCAGGTCTATAACAACCTCCTAACCATTAATCTCCTCTCTAATACCCAACATGTTTTCAAGCCTTATCACAGCACAACCACTGCTATGGTCTCCTTCACTAACACTATCCTTCAACATAGGTTCATAGGTTCATAGGTTCATACTAGGCTATCTTCCCTAGGGCATTTATAAGCCTAGCCAGAGTGCGTTTGGCTTTTGCCACCCATTTTAAATTAAGTTTGCTATGCCCTTTTTCGAGGTTAGTATACTGTGCCTCTGTCTAACAGTGACACAGAAGTGATAGCCGGGGTAAACCTACGATCTCCCATCCACTCATCAAGATTCCTCTTGAAGAGAGTCACTGTGGGACTCTGCCTAACCTGGACTGGGATTTTATTCCAGAGTGAAGGAAGCCTCTGGGTTATGAATCTGTCCCTCCAGCATGTCCTATTTATTTCAGTGCTGAGGTTCAATTCTCTCGAGCGCATAGCTCGATGGGATTTGGATTTTCTGAGGTGCAGCATGTCCATTAATTCCGGGTTGGACATGGCTTTATACGTCAGGCACAGATCGCCTCTGAGCAGGGGGTATGCCACTGAGTAGAGCTGGAGTTTCTTTAACCGGGCAGCATATGGCATCTGTTTGAGCCCTTTGATCCTCTTGGTGAGGTACTTTTGGGGGATTTCCAGTTGCTGCAGGTGTCTGGTAAGGTACATCCCAAAAGGGGCATTGTACTCAATTATGGGCCTGATGAGGGATGAGTAAAGAGGCACGATGACCTCCCCTGATCTAGATGTGAATCCCTTCATGATTAGGTGGGCTATATAAAATGTTTTTCTAACCAATTTGGCCACGTGGTTGTCAAATGAGAGATTGCTATCAACTTGGGTCCCCAGGTCCCTAATGACTTCTTCTGTACTTAATGGATTACCATCTATGTGGTAATTTGTGGGCACTTTGTTTTTGCCAAAGGGGATGACTATACACTTTTTGGCGTTTAGCTTGAGGCCATGGCTCTGGCACCAGTTGTCTGAAACAATGGCCTCTTCTCCTCTGCTGTATTTCTAGATCTATCTAAGGCCTTTGACATTGCATCACACAAATTGATAGTCTCTGCTCTCTCCAACATTTCTTTCTCCAAACTAGCAACCAACTGGTTCCACAGCTACCTCCACAGCCACCAGCAATCAGTTGTCTAGGAAAACAGCCTCTCCCCTTATCTTCCAGTTACCCTCTTTATCCCCCAAGTCTCCATCCTTGGTCCCCTTCTATTATCCCTCTTCACTAACAGCCTGCACACTGCCACCAAACAATCATCTCTCATACAGTATGCTGACGATTCCACTCTTATCTGCTCTGCCCCCACTTTACCAGAACTCCAATAGATAACACAGGAATCATTCTCATCCATAGAAAGCTGGCTGTCTAACTCCCAGCTCATACTTAACCTCAATAAGACCAAACTGCTCATCTTCCAACCATCCAAATCCACCCCGAACTCCCCCCATTTTAATATATCTGCCAAAGACAATATCTCCATCACGCACCAAACTACTTGGTGTGGAGATTGACAACAATCTCAAATTCAACATCCACATATCTTTTACAGTAAAAAAGTTCACAAAAGACTCGGCACCTTATATAGAAACAACCAATACCTCGCCAAGACTGCTAGAATCTATACTGCCAATTTCCAACTAATTACCACCTTACTCTATGCATCTCCCATACTTACTAATCTTAGACAATCCAACTTAAACAAACTGGAGACATGCTACAACAAAGCTGCAAAATTTGCCACTGGTGCTCCCTACTGCAGCCACCACTGTGTCTCCCTTAGAGAACTAGAATGACTTGAGCTCTCACAACTCCTTCACCTAAATCAACTCTCTTTTGCCCATAAAATACTAAACAACTCACTCAAAATTCCATCACTTCAAACACTCCTCCAACCCTACCACTCCTCCAGACCCCTACGCTCCAGCAACAAAAATCTTCTCCAAATCACCAAAGCCAAAAACTCAGCAGGAGAAGCCCTATTTTCCTGTGCCATATCCAAGCCTTGGAACAACCTTCCCCCAACCATCACTACCCTAACTTCCAGCAGTCACTTCAAAACTGCACTTAAATCGCACCTAAATATTCTGTTCTTGCCCAAACCCCAACTAAATACCCCCACCCCTCTGCTCTCTTTGCTCTCACCCCCACTTTGATCTAACTAACGTAATTACTGTATACTAGTTCTCTGGTTAGTTAGTATACTTCAGCCTATTACTATTGTATACTGTGAGCTTTTAGCCTATTGGTACTGTGTAACATTAAGCTGTTTTATTGCTTGAATTTAATGCAGTTTGTATTGTTTAAAATTTATTGCTCTTGACTATAACTATAACTGTACCAAATGTTTTCTCCTAGACTATGTGTCATCATCCTTATTACTGATTGTATATTACTCATATAAAAATCTGTGGAGCTTTTCTTCCTGGGCCTCCGCTGAAAAAGGACCTGCAACCAGAAGGAATTTCTCGGTAGACAAATGTAAATAAATAAATAAGAAACGCATCTTATGCAGCACAAGAGTAATAAAATTAATATGCATAATTACACATTACTAGCAAGTTCAGAATATAATAAAAAGCAGAGAGGTATGGCAATATTATGCAGAAAGACTACCTTGATGTGCAAGATTATAAATACAGTCAATGATAACTTAGGAATGTTTTGTTTAGTGTCAATATTAATCAATGGTTTGGCTTCTATCCTGGTAAACAACTATTGGATACCAGGGCTGTGTGTCAAGGTTGCCAAACATTTAGAGAACATAATACAACATTACAAAAGTAATACAATAATTGCAGGAGAGTTTAATTGTATAATGAAAGAATAGGGTATAAATGCTAAAAACACCCACAAAAAAATCTCCACTGTCAAAGTTACTTACAGAGTTTACTGACTCATATAATTTAATGAACATTAACACATATGCTGAACAAGATTCATTGATATCACACATCACTCACATAGACATAAGGCCTTTTCTAGTATATAGTGTTTATAACAAAAGATCTTACCACAAAAATAAGCAAAGTTAAAAAAATCACTTGCCCCTTCTCAGACCAAAATGCAATAACTTTTGAAATAGATTTTAACTTTAAGAGAAAACTTACAATCATATGAATTCCAGCCTATATAGCAAACCTTAAAGAGTTTGAACAATACTATACTGCAGAGATGTAAACATTTCTAGATTTAAACCTCATGGATGACGTAGCAAACATATATATATGGGATGCAATGAAAGCATAGTTATATGGGAAGGCACTAGCTTGGTATAAAAACAAACAAAAGCTTTGGAATAAAGAACTGGCAGAACTACAAATTAAAATAGACAAAATGAAATTAGATATTCATAAAGGCAACTTAGCTTCAGAAAAAGAATTAGAAGACCTAAACAAAAAATACTTAGAGATATTGAACCATAAAACAATGATTAATCTAGAGAATTTCAAACTATGTGCTTACTCTACGAATCCAAAAAATCAAAGGAGAATAGCCAACAGGATGAAAAGAATGATAAAGGCAAATCAGATAAAATAAATATTCAATATAGACAAAAAAGAAAAGTATCAGATTTAGAAGGAATTCTAGAAGCCTTTAAAAGTGTATTTTAATAAACTAAATCATCAAGAAAATAAAGTGTAACCAAGCGAAGCACTTAGAAAATTCTTTAAGGAAAATATAATACAAAAACTATCAGACAAACACAGAAAAATAATAGATAAAGATATAACTATGACAGAAATTAAAGCGTAAATCAAGAAACTAAAATTAAACAAAGCCACAGGTAATGATAATATGACACCAGAGATGTTTAAACTACTATTTAATAATGCTATAAATCTATTACTAAGTGCGTTCACATCATTTAAAGAAGGCAATAAATGCCCTCCTTCTTGGAAATATACTCAGGTATCACCAATTCTGAAACAAGATAAAAAAAACGGATGAGTGTACCTCATACAGACCCATAAGTTTACTAGATATAGATTATAAAATATTTATGACACTTCATACAAACAGAATAAAACAAAAATGATATTTACACCAATAGGACTATACTTTACAAACCTATAATCAAATATGGATGCGACAATCTGTCCAATAAGAGTTCTAGTTTGGTTAGATATGATTCCTTCATTTTGCCATATAACGATACATCATATTATTTAGCTGATATTATAAAGGAGACATGGACAAGTGTTTTTATAAATGTTAGATAAATTGTTAAATCAGACTGTAAAAATCATTAGGCATTTTAAAACAACAGTCAGTAAGACAGCAGGCTCAAGTTCTATTAACGTTATCTTCTACTTATGTACATAAGGAGGCAAAAAACCATACACAACATGTACAGAATTTTGTCTGATTTTATTAGAGAATTACCCTTCATTTTATAATGTTTACAATCAGCTCTTTGCCCACCTCACTGACGTGGTCAGTGACAGGCCCTTTACATCATAGCCATTCATAAGAAAAATGCTGATATTACAATTTTTAAAAGTTTCTTTCCCATGAGAATATTGCAGCCTTGCAAAGCACCTGGTCAGTCACAATGTCTTTATGAGGATGTAACTAATCTAAGGCCCTTAGATTAGTTCGAATACAATGGATGAATGTCTTTTTTAATATAGCTCTTTGTCTCTCTGTTCTCCAGCTGTGTTCTTATCACCGGTAGTGTTCACAAGGCTATTCTCCTTGGTGCAAGCAGGAAAAAGATACACATGCAGACAGATTCATTATTTTCTAACTTTGCAAATAATTATTCACTGAAAGACATGTTCCAGCCGAGCTGGCAGCTTTCAGGGTCAAGCCTTATTCACACTGCAGCTACGTTTCAAACAATAATATGCAAGTTCATTTCTACTATTATTCTAGTAAAACAGAATTAAATGCATTACATATTCTACTATTTTCCAACCTTTGCTCTTCATATAGATTTGAGCACATTTATTCATGTCTAAAGCACACATTTCCCTAACAGTTTATAAATGTTTGAATACATACTTTTCTAATATTTGAATACATATTCTTTTAACAGTTTGTATGTCCAGATGCATATTTTCCTGACATTCTCCCTCCTGTTAATGCATTTCATTCTATTAGAAACATAAACAATATCATTTCATTTCTTAGCTTTTTCCCTTTGAGGACTTTCAGCTAAGTAAGTCATTTGTTTTATATTTCAGATAGGCTTTCACTTGGTATCAACAGATTCAGTTCCAAGTCCTGATACATTGTCTCAGTTACCGATATATCAACAAAATCTCTAACTAACCTTTTCATACAGGGTATCCCGCAGCAGACACATGCTCCAATTATGATCAGTACTACACAGATAGCAATTAAAATATTCATTAGGATTGACCCCCACCCCCCGAACAAATTCTGGAAAAAGTTCGTCAGTGGGTTTGGGCCTGGTTCCGCCATTGCTGATACCTGCTGTATTACCTCCAGGTGGTCGTTGATTTCATGTCTGTTGTCTGGAATGTACGCACAGCATTCTTCTTTGATAAGCGCGCACGTACCACCTCTCGCCGCTAGGGTGAAGTCAAGAGCCATCCGGTTTTGCAGTACAACAGTTCTCATTGCATTCAGTTTATCGGTTACAAGTTCGAGGGCGGAAAAAGTTGCATTGCTCATCACTTCGAGGAGTTTCGACAATTTCCTCAGTTCCCAAATCGATTTGACTGCTCCATAGGCTGGAATTATTCCAGCCAAGGATATGACACTGTCACTCAAGTCCATATGGGTCAATTTTTCTTTATCCTTCACGTTCGACTGGTCTCTCCAGCTTGCTTCAATTTTACCCACTGGATTAGC
The DNA here is from genome assembly GCF_019279795.1 of Protopterus annectens. Lineage (NCBI taxonomy): Eukaryota > Metazoa > Chordata > Ceratodontiformes > Protopteridae > Protopterus > Protopterus annectens. Next base: position 720,873,354 of record NC_056751.1, on the reverse strand, counting down.
AGGTTTCTTGACCGTGTTCCCAGTTTGTTGGATTACATCTCTTACATTGCGTATCTTACCCAGAGGTAATTCTGCAGTATGTCTTATGGCTGGAACCAGATAACCCAAAAAACAACTGCCGGACCAATTCTCAGGTAACCATTTATAGGCTTTGTTCCCACAAACAAAATAACAATTTTCAACTTTAGTACTGATGCGGGTTAACTCTGGATGAAACATTTTCCTGTCTATAGCAGATAACTGTTTATACATTTCAGGATTTTTCTGCACATCTCTCAATGTTGTTTTCATTAAGCTTAAATAGGAATCATAATTCGTGCTACAACTAGTACTCTGGTCTTTAGCTTTTATATAACATTTATAAGATACAGTTATGTTACAATTACTCCAACCAACTTGGAGTGTGTCATTTTTAATAAAGCAAACAATTCCTTTTTGAGTAACAGGCAGGTATAATGCCACTTTGTCCTGTGATCTCACAGTACCTGTGTCAAACAACAGGTTCTCCCAAGTTTCATTTATCCCCAGAGGGACAGCAGACATCAAAAGTCCTCCATATGCTGTGGGTATTGCAGTACAAACCCAGCAGTTTGAAACGTTCATTGTCTCTACGTACACTCGTTTCATGGCTAGGTATGTGTTAAAGTTTGGATGCCAATCTATAGCAAGTTCATCACGTTTCGTCAGTTTCACTTCTGTAGTTATATGCAAGAAAAACCATAACAACAAAAAGGTTACCACAAACATGGTTAGCAGGTGTATGATCAGTAGGCCAGTAAACCAATGTCTTTGGGGTTGCTTTGTATTTCTATACACTTTGCCCCTGGCCATTCTGCTTCTGTGGTGTATCGGTTACAAAATGTTTATCTAACTTAAACTCCTTGAGTGGTTTACAGTGTGTCAAATGAACCCAAGATGATCTCTCAGCAATTTTCACTGCAGTAGGCGTTGCCAACAGTACCTGGTACGGACCTTCCCACTTTGGACTCGCCCAATTCTTCTTTTTGATAACCTTCAGCCAAATCCAGGACCCCGGGGTCAGCATGGCTTCCGGTTTTGCTTCTTCTTTGTCTGAAAAAGAGTTCAACTGCAAAACAGTCTTATTTGTTAACAATTTCTTCATATAACTAGCTAATGAGCTATCAGCCTCCAGCTCCGCAGGCATGAGGGCTTTCCATTGTGGCACATAATATGCTCTTCCAAATACTACCTCAAAGGGAGTCAAACCTTTTACATTTGGAACAGTCCTCATGCTCAGCAGTGCTAAAGGTAGACAGCAAATTCAAGTCTTCTGAGTCTCATTCATTAGTTTTTTCAGTTTGTTTTTCAAAATCCCATTGTACCTCTCCACCAGTCCTGCTGACTGGGGATGGTAAGCACAATGATTCTTCAAAGAAATCCCAAAGAATCTCCCAAGCTGTTGTATTGTCTGATTGACAAAATGTGTTCCATTATCACTATAAATCCTCTCCGGTATGCCAAATCTAGGAATGATTTCTTTTACTAAGGCTTTTGCCACTGCTGCTGCATCCGGATTCCTAGTCGGAAAAGCTTCTACCCATTTTGAAAACATATCTATAATCACTAAACAGTATTTTTTCCCTTCACATTTATTCAATTCTATGAAATCCATGCAAATAGTATGGAACGGATATGGTGGTGTAGGAAAACTCCCTTGCTTCGGTTTAAATTCTCCCTGTGCATGATGTTGATTACAAATATGACATGCTGCACAAAATTTTTGTGTATAATTCGTAAATCCGTATGTTTGGAATGTTCTGTTAACTAACTGTACCATCCCCCCTGTTGAGACATGGCTCTGCCCATGGCTCAACAAAGCCGCATATCTAAATAAATTAGATGGTAATATTGGCTTTTCCTTCTTGGAGATGTACAGTCCTTCTTTGAGAATTGCTCCTCGTTTTACCCACTTCTGCTTTTCTGTTTTTGTAGTTAATGTCTGCATTGTTTTCAGCATTTTTAAATCTAAAGTCTCAGAAGGTTGTAGTTCTTCATTTAAAAACAAGGTCTCTGAGTCTGAGGCAGCTTGCTTTGCAGCTGCATCAGCCCGAGCATTTCCTCTTGAAATCTTATCCTGTTGTTTAGTATGGGCTGCACATTTACAAATAGCTAGTTTAGTAGGTAACTGAATAGAATCTAATAGGTTCAAAATCAATTGTGCATGGTTAATCGGTTTGCCAGTAGATGTTATCATTCCCCTGTTCTTCCACTGTTGTGCAAAAACATGCACCGTAGAGAAAGCATACTGACTATCAGTATATATGTTTACACATCTATCTTTCGCTAAAGTGCAGGCACGTGTCAAGGCTATCAATTCTGCTGCTTGAGCAGATAGGTTATGCTGCAGGGGCTGTGCTTCTACAATTTCAACATCTGTTACTACTGCATAACCCACTAGGTTCTTTCCTGTAGGACCCTTTCTACATGATCCGTCTACATAGAATGTCACCTCTGCATCAGCTAAGGGCACATTAGTGAGATCTTGTCTGGGTAGGGTTATCCGTTCCATTTCCTATAGGCAACTGTGTGGTGTGCCATCCACAGGAATCGGAAGCAATGTTGATGGATTTAATGTTGTGCATTGTTCAATTATCATATGAGGTTGACTCAACAGTATGGTCATATAGGAAAGATGTCTAGCAGGAGATAAAAATGCTATTTTTTCTTGCAGTAAGATTATCGCAACTGCATGGGGCACCCTCAAAGTAAGAGGGTGAAACAACACCACTGAGGCCGAAGCCTGCACTGCCATAGCTGCTGCAACAACTGCTTGTACACAATGTGGCAATGATTGCGCCACCGGATCTAACTGCGATGAATAGTAAGCTATGGGGCGTTGCTTGCTGCCATGTTGTTGCGTCAGTACTGACGTCATATATCCCTGCCTACAATCTACGGTCTGAAAAATCTCTTATGGTAATTGAAGTCCTAAAACAAATGAGGAAACTACCAATTGTTTTAGTCTGCAAAAGCTGCCTCTGCTTCCGATGTCCAATGTAGTTTTCCTCGCTGCCATTGGTGTCTTAAAATTAAATCAGCCAATGGAGCTGTTTCCAAGGCATAATTGGTATTCAACTTGACAAAAATTAGTCTCCCAAGAAGGACATCATTTCCTTTTGGTAGTTGGTTTAGGTGCTTGTAAGATCGCTGTTTTCTATTCTGGCCTAATGTTCTACCTTCCTTGGATATTACATATCCCAGGTACTTGACCTGTTTTTCCAAAGTTGCAGTTTGTGCTTGTTTACTTTATGCCCTTGTTCTGCCAAAAATTTAACAATGCTATTGTGTCTTCCCTACACTGCTGCTCGGTAGGGGCTGCAAGCAAGATGTCATCTACATAAAGTAATACTTGACTGCCCCCTGGTGGAGTAAATCCCGCCAGGTTGCTAGCCATCTCTTGTGCGAATATTGTTGGACTTTCACTATATTCCTGTGGTAGTCGAGTATACGTATACCTTTTGCCCTGAAATGTAAATGCAAACCAATGTTGGCTATCAGGGTGTATAGGTATTGAAAAGAAAGCATTACTGATATCTACCACGGAAAAATATTTTTGTTGTGGCTTCAAGTCATTTAACAAAGTATGTGGGTCTGGCACCGTAGGTGCCCTTGGTATTACCGCATTATTTACGGCCTGTAAATCTTGTACCATCCGCCATTCCCCGTTTGCTTTTCTAACAGGAAACAGAGGTGTATTACAAGGCGAATCCAGGGATTCCACCAGTATTCCTTCCTTGAGCAATGCCATTATAATAGGTTTGATTCCCTGCTCCGCATCCTTCCTTAAAGGATATTGTCGTTTTTGTGGTCTAAAAGCCGATTTTGGTGTAATAGTTACTGGGCCTGCTGTTCGAATAAGCCCTACATCTGATTTCCCTGTTGACCAAAGAATGTTTGGTACGTCACTCAGGGCTTTTTCTTCTTCTTCTATCAAGAACGCCAATCAGCTGTCTTCACTCTGATGTAAGTGTACAGCTGGGCGTGCTTGCGTTAACCAATTTAGTTTCTGTTTTTGTACTCCTTGTTCTGACAATTCTAAGTCGGTTTGTTTCTCCCACTTAGTCACTTTGTCACCCAGATCTACCCATCTAACATCCCTGCTTTTGGTTAGACTGACATGTGGTAATTTGTTGGATTTGTACAATTCCGTGAATTCCTGGGGTAATGAACAACTTACCACACTATTACCCTCAGTGTCCCAATACAAGGTTCGTAATATTAATCTGTTTGCAGGATTTCTGAACAGTTTTTGTTCATATTCCTTATCAGGTCCTGGTGTGCTACAATAGTATAGAGTACAATGTAACAAATGTTGCTGATCGAAGTCGAGGGAGGGCACCTTACTGGTGGCTATGTTCATTAGTTCCTTGGTCACTGCCCCTGGACCGGTAGTAACCAGATTCTGGCTGTACTAATAATAAACTTCACCCTCCGATCGTACTACAAAAGCATCCATTTGTCTCCGTGCCTCCATACCTTTCATGGTGGGAATTACTGCTATACCAAAAAGCTGCATAAGATCTCTTTACAACAAATTCATTGGGCATTTTGCAGAAAGTACTATTTTACTTCTCTGGGTTATACCCGAGACAGGGTCAGTTATTGCTATATCATGGGAGAGTGGCTCCCTGTACAGCTGTCCGTTTGCTGCTTTCACCAATATGTAATCAGGTGATTCAGAGTGCTCCGGTAACTTTGAAGGATGAATCAAAGTCCGTGATGCTCCTGAATCACACAAAAATTTAATTTCCCTCCCCTCCACCAGAAGTGTAACTTCCGGTTTCGTGTCTGCTAAATAGAGCTCCAGGCTCAATAAGGCCAAATCCAAAACTTCACTTTCCCCAATTTTTACATCCATTTGTATGTCATTTGTCTCTTCTATTATGTTTACATTATCTCCCTGCTCATTAGTCTGTTCTAACGACTGCTGAGCAGTATGACTATCATTTAGTCAATCTTCATCACTTTTATCCTTTTTTTCTGCAGGTGCTTTACTCCTGCAATCCCTTGCCAAATGTCCTTTCTTTCCGCAGTTAAAACACTCACCCCTTTTCTTCCTTTCCTCATAGAACTCTGGGTCCCTGTCAGAACGTTTATTGCCCTGAGTATTGCGTTTACCCTTTTTGCCTGATTGAACTACAAAGACTTCTGCTCCGTCTTCAGCTGTGAAGACCTGCGTTTTCTTTTTCTTTTTACTGTTAAAGTGTCTTTCAGCATGCCTAACATACTCTAGTAAGGCTTGAAGCCTACTCGTTCGATGATCTATCATATGCTTCGTGATGAAGCTACTGATGGGGGCAATGCAACCTTTTAGAAATGCATTTTTCAATTGTTGCTCATATGGGCTATCATTTTTCTGGTTTTTAGGAATAGTCATACCACTATGGTTATTGAAACATTCTAATAATCTACCATAGTATGCGTCCACTGTCTCATTATCTTGTTGTATGCATTGGTTAATACAAGTCCAATCTGCTCTAGGTTTCCATTTTTCAGTAATGCGGTCTGTAAGACCCTTCAACCTAGTATCTAGCTCTGCGTCACTATGTAGGAGTGGCCTGAGTTGCGGCGTCACAGGCGTTCCAGGCGCCGCAAACCATGTGCCAGTCCGGACCTATAATTTGTCTAACTACTTTTTCTACCTCTTCCCCATTTAAGTGGTAACTTAATTTCATTCCCTGTAAATCTTGTACAAACTTTTCAAAATTAATTTTTGGATGGGGAATTCCCTCTGTAGCTTTCCGGATGTCCTCCGGTGTCCATGGTCTATATACTAAGAGAGTTGAGGCTTGGCCCTCCTGTCCTGCCTGTGGGTTAGGTACTTCAATTAATGGACAGATTTTCTCACTCTCATCTAATGAACTACTGCTTAGTTGAACATTTTTAAGTGTTTCACGTGTTTGGGATCTAGTTTCAACAGGTTCCCTTACAAATGGTCGTTTTAATACCCCTGTTGTCTCAGGATAGCGTGGGGGTCCAGCCCTCCCGCTTCATATTCTGAATAAGGTATTGGAGGTGGTGGTGGGGGTGGGGCCGTTGCTATTACCGTATTATTATCTTCTTTGTCTAAAAACAATGCTTTTGCATTTTTAATTTTTTGCTCCCTCCGGTTTGCTTCCTCAATCCACCTATGTGCTTGAGGAACACCCAACTGTCGTTGCTTTTTTGCCTGACCTTCTGCGTCAGATTTTAATTGTTTCAAAAGTTTCACTAGTGACATTTTATCTAATTTACCATCAAATCCATACTTGTTGACCCATTTTGCAAAATACCTCACATTGTCTGCTCTTTGCAATTGCATATATTTCGCGTCATCTGTTAGGGGCGGACTTCGTGTCCCCTTAGTGCACTTATTACCCATGTCTTAAAAAGACTGTTACGTAACCCTTCTCCTGTACCACGTGGTATTTTATTTCCCCGTATTTACAGTAGTGTCTAGAATGACTGTTTACTTTGCTTTGTTATACTCTGATTTATGACTCAAGATACAATACTTCGACTATCTCTCTCCCTGCTATCACAAACCTTAGCAATAGCACAGTGTAACCTGGTCCCTGATCTAAAACAAAGACAAAGAGGGAAATTCTTCTTACCTGAGCCTCCCGCTTACCACTGCACTTCTTAGGATCCAGTTTTCCGCTTTTCGGCCACAGATCAGAGAGTGGACAGCCTCTTCGCACACAACAATTCAGTCGGAGGTCTTTTCTTTTTTTGCACAGTTTTCAGTACCACCTATGACCTGCAGCTTACCAAGGGAAATCCGGCTCGAAGGACCAAAATGTTAGATAAATTGTTAAATCAGACTGTAAAAATCATTAGGCATTTTAAAACAACAGTCAGTAAGACAGCAGGCTCAAGTTCTATTAACGTTATCTTCTACTTATGTACATAAGGAGGCAAAAAACCATACACAACATGTACAGAATTTTGTCTGATTTTATTAGAGAATTACCCTTCATTTTATAATGTTTACAATCAGCTCTTTGCCCACCTCACTGACGTGGTCAGTGACAGGCCCTTTACATCATAGCCATTCATAAGAAAAATGCTGATATTACAATTTTTAAAAGTTTCTTTCCCATGAGAATATTGCAGCCTTGCAAAGCACCTGGTCAGTCACAATGTCTTTATGAGAATGTAACTAATCTAAGGCCCTTAGATTAGTTCGAATACAATGGATGAATGTCTTTTTTAATATAGCTCTTTGTCTCTCTGTTCTCCAGCTGTGTTCTTATCACGGTAGTGTTCACAAGGCTATTCTCCTTGGTGCAAGCAGGAAAAAGATACACATGCAGACAGATTCATTATTTTCTAACTTTGCAAATAATTATTCACTGAAAGACATGTTCCAGCCGAGCTGGCAGCTTTCAGGGTCAAGCCTTATTCACACTGCAGCTACGTTTCAAACAATAATATGCAAGTTCATTTCTACTATTATTCTAGTAAAACAGAATTAAATGCATTACATATTCTACTATTTTCCAACCTTTGCTCTTCATATAGATTTGAGCACATTTATTCATGTCTAAAGCACACATTTCCCTAACAGTTTATAAATGTTTGAATACATACTTTTCTAATATTTGAATACATATTCTTTTAACAGTTTGTATGTCCAGATGCATATTTTCCTGACAATAAATAATGCTGAGCTATCTAAGTTGTTGGGAAGTCAGCCAAAAATAACCTTTAGTAGAGGCAGAAATTTAAAGGACATCTATGAGTCTAACAGTAACAGGAATTTATATAAAACATCAAAAATGAGTAAATGTGGTACTTGTCACACCTGCAAATACATTAATGATGGCCCTTATGTAGCAATACAGGGTTTTAATAAGACTATTCGATGCCCTGGTTACTGTAACTGCAACACGAAGATGGTGATATATTTGTCTACTTGCTCCACTTGTCCTGCATTTTATGTTGGTAAGACTATTAGGAAGTTAAGGGAATGCATAGTTGAACATGCTAGGGATATTAAGAAACACAAGCCTACTAGTTGTCTATACATGCATAGTACTAGATGTCCAGGTTTTAAAAGATTTATATTTTTTGTTATAGATAGAATACCATATAATATGCACAAAGGTGGTGATGACAAGATTATGCTTGAGGCTATGGAATGTTTATGGCAATTAAGATTAAATGCTTGTATGTTACCTGGCATCAATGAAAACATATCTATTTCAAGTATATTAAAATATAGGTCACATTTTATATGACCATATTTTATTTTATAATGTATTTTATTAAGTATAGTTCATAATTTATTAAACACATATTTATTATTTACATATTTATTTATTTATTGTTATAGTAATTTTTAAATATTTAACAACAATATATTATAAATTTTCTATATACATTTTATACAATAAGTATTTAATTTATATTGTTGGTATCTATAATATATGTATTTATTATATATGTATTTTAAATATGTATTTTAAATATGTTTTTTATTGGTGTCAAGTGATTTTATACATATCTCTACATTGACATTGTTTAATTAATTTATTATTATGTTAATTAGTTAATTAAGTTATTGGGAAATTATATGCGTATATATATGAATGGCCTAGTTGTTAATTCTTTGTACTCTGATGATGCCCTGATGTTTGGGTGAAAGCGCTAAGTATTTTTCATTTGTGTGGTTCTGTAATAAAACAGGTTGATGCAGTTCACTGTGTGGGTTTTGCATTCTTACTAGTTCATGCTTTTTGTTAGAATAAAACAAATATTGCCATTATTGATAGAGAACGATCAAACAGGATTCATTAAAAACAGAAATACATATGACAATATGAAGATAATTTTGCCCTTATTGATTTCATAAACAAAACAAAAATAAAATGAATGTCATTTGCCTAGATATTAAATTAACAGTGCAATCAATTACATGAATTAGGAATACCTTTGGCTTGCACTGGTGGAGTATGGCTTTTCGAAAAATTTTGCCTCGCTAATAATGTCTCTTTATGATAAATCTTCAGAGTACATAAAAATAGGATCCTGTTTGTCAAAGCCTATTACCATTACAAAAGGTACAAAACAGGGTTGTCCACTTTTCCCTTTGTTATTCGCATTAGTAATAGAACCATTAGCAAATTTCAGATGTGCAAACCCAAACATTCAATGAACTCAGCTAGATACTGACCTTGAGTTAAAGATTCAACTATTTGCAGACAACATTTTATTGACTTTAAAAGAAGATAATAACACATTAAAAGAACTATGGAAAGCAACAAAACAGTTTAAGAAGATTTCTGGACTATCATTTAATGAAAACAAAACTGATATGTAACTAATAAATATGTACAAAGAAGTATTAAATACAAAATATTATAAATATCTATCTAAAAATGATACAATAAAATACTTAGGAGTTAAAATTACAAATAACATAGATAAAAGAGTACAACTGAACTATAAAGAGATTTTAGATAATATCAAAGGACTCATACAAAAATGGAATAAGCTATTTTTTACCATGGAGGAAAGACTTTCCTCCAGATTCATTATCCCTCCGTGCATGACTAAGTTAGTCATGCACAGAAACAGCCTATTAGGAGCATGATGGCAGTGCACCATGCATATTAATGATGGCCGCTGCCTGAGCTCCTAATCCTAAATGGAGCATGTACAAGTTCAGGGGGCGTGTCTGACAGCCAAGGTCTCAGAATATACATGCCCCTGCAATGAAGAACTGCAGAAACATATTAAACAATGAGCGGGACCACTCATAGATGTATGAATATCCCCAGCAACATCCCCCCACATGTATAACAGCAATACTCGGTAAAATAAATAAAAAAATTAATTTATTTTATTTTAATAAAACGGATGAAGTTTAAGCATAGGTGCACGGGTTTTCCCATCGGTTAGCTACAGTTAATGCAGCTTAAATAGCAGAAAGAGAATAAAAAGCAAGAGATATGCAAATGAAGTAGTACAGCAATAGTGTAGTGGGCAGAGCATTCGCTTTATAAGCAGTCATTCCCGGTTCGAGTTTCACTGCAGTACATTAATTTTCCCTTCCAAATCACCTTTTATAATAAATATTTTTGTTGCATAACCTAATAAATAACAGATAATCACATGTGCCCCACACAGTATCACAGATACAAATGGAAAGTGAACTGTGTAATGAATGATAACTCCATACATTATTCAAATTTCTCATCTTCTCAAGAACCATTGCACTATTACTGTCTAAAATGTAGCACTAGTAAGTGGTAGTAAGCATATTTATGCACTAGTAAGCGGGTTTAAGCCCATTTGCATGGGGGCAAGCAATGCGCACGCAGGGTAAGCAATGTTGAAGCTAACTCTCTATAAGCATATGTAACTGGAGGTTAGCATTGCTTACCTTAATGCAAACCAGCACAAACCCACTTACAGTTGCTTTAAAGTGCCTTAATCACTCAGTATGCCTCAGCCGCTGTTCTGAGCAGAAAAAAAAAAAAACAGCCTTTGCAGGTTGTGAACCCAGGACCCTGTATACTTAATTCACACTACTTAACCACTAAGCCATCACAACAGTACATAAAATGTGAGGTTTTAATAAACAAACCTCACCATAGGAAAACAAGCTGAACATGTGATAGGGCTTTCTATACAGCCTTATGTTGTATACCCAGTATTAGACTCCCGATTGGTCCTTCCTGATCAAGTGAAAAATCAGTTCCCTTCCCTAATTTGATCAGTAAAAAAACAGTTCCCTATACTAATCTGGTATGTCCAAGGGTCAGTTTCAAGGTTACTCTCCAGTCCAGCTGGTGAATCTGGGAATTTTGAGGCAATGTTACAATTGCCTTATGTACCTGAACAACCCTCTCCTCCTTCCAACAAACTCTAATACATGTGAGAGATGCAGTTACACAGCCAAACTGGAGGCAGAGCTCTCTCAACCCAAGACTGGCACAGTCAGTCAGGAGGAAAAGGTAACCACCCACACCACAAATCCAGTCTCACACAGACCTATTGCATCTGCATACCCAACATATAAACACACAAAAAACATACCCGGAGGCTCTAAATAAAAATCTGCCTAAACAGCAAAGACCTCCTAAGCAGATATCCAAGCAACAGCTACCCCTCAACAATACCCACGAATCACATATCTCACAAAATCAGTGTGCCTCACAGTCACAGCCCTTAAGGCCAAACAACACACCAAATACACTTGTTATAGGGGACTCTATTGTCTGGCACACTGATGTCCCGCTCACCAGACTGAACAAGGAGAAGGTCACTGTAAGCTGCCTGTCAGGTGCCAGGATCTGCCACATAATGCAAGCACTCAGGTCACTCCAAAGCAAGTACAAGTATGACTCCGTCATTGTCCATGCTGGTGTGAATGACCTGAGACATACCTCCCTGGACTACATGAAAAGAGACATAGAGGAGCTCTCTGACCATGTAGCCCAGGCTGGTAGGACCCTGACCTTGAGTAGCATCTTGCCCTCACTAAGAATGATGCCACAGTATAAAGACAAAATGATCAGTTTCAACAATTGGCTAAAGTATTGGTGTCATTCAAAGGAGATCCAGTGCCTGTCAGCCTGGGATGACATGCTCGACAAGCCACGTTGCTTTGCTAGGGACGGCTTGCACCTGTCACCCTTAGGCTTTCGTATACTGGCCAAGGCTCTTGCCACCCCCATAGTGCCATTTTTAGGCAAGGCTCAAAGGACAAACCCACCTGCATAGACAACCCAAGGATAAAAAAACTAAAGGTAATTCTACTCAATGCTAGAAGTCTAAACCTCAAGATGCACGCACTCGAGGCTCTCCTCAGTATGGAGAAAATCGATGTCTGTGCAGTAACAGAAACCTGGTTTAAGACTCCTGAGAGCTCCCCAGCACTACCAGGTTATAACTTATACCATGCGTTTCAGCCCCAAAACTCGGACCGAAGCACAAAAGGAGGGGGAGTATCTATATTCATCAAAGATACCTACACCTCCAGGTTAGTGGCACTGCACAAAGCATCAGAAACCATCCATGTGCAACTAACAGCAGGCAAAACTGCCTTTCAGTTTGTAGCCTGCTACAGAACACCCTCCCTATTACAGGAACCCCACTTGGCATTCTTGAGAACACTGAAGAATATGAAGGTCTCTCTAAACACTATGTTATTGGATGACTTCAACTACCCAAACATTGACTGGGAAAACTACTCAAGCCCAAACACCCTCGCCCAATGGTTCCTTGAATTTATAAACTCTAACGCAATGGAGCAACTGGTCACCACTCCCACAAGAGGGAACAACATATTGGACCTGGTCATCACCAACATGGGGATTCTATGTTCTACACCAGAGGTAAACACCACATTGGTAAGATCAGACCATAAACAAATTTCCCTGGACATCGATATCCCGTCCCCACCCCCAGCCAAGGAAATCACTGTAAAGAATTACTCAAAAGCCAACTTTGCCCTTCTCAAGACTGAGGTGGAATCTTTCAAAGCTCCCGGGCCAGAGGATAATACAGCCCAATCAGCAGAATCCTTTACAAATGCATTCTATGAGCACCTGCAGGAATGCATGGATCGTGCTATCCCAAATAAAACCAAGACTCACTCCTCCAAAAACAGGAGACTGGTCTAGTGGACCCTGGCCATAAATAAGCGATACAACAGAAGGAGGAAGCTACTACATGACAAAGCAAAATCCCAAAAAGGGAAGGCATTTCTGATCAGTATTAGCAAGAAACTTTGATCCTTCATAAAATCATCAAAGGCCAGTTTTGAAAGAAAAATTGCCCTAGACACTAAAGATAATCACAAGGCCTTCTTTAGTTATGTCAGGAATATGGGTGGAAACTCCCAGATATGCTCTGAATTGTTGCATAATGGTACAAAATATACCGTACCTACAGACATAGCCAACATTCTGGAAGACAGATTCAGCGCAAACCCCCCCCCCCCTCCAAAGGAGCAAATGCCTATCCCAACTGAATGTAACCTCCCTGACATCACAGATGCACAGGTGAAAGCTGCCCTCTCCAAAGCAAAAAACACAGCATCTATGGGACCAGACGGTGTCCCAGGCTGTGTCTTACATGAGCTCCAAGAAGAACTGAACCCTCACATTAAGTCACTGTTCAAACTTAGCCTTACTACAGGATATGTACCCAAAGAATGGCGTACAGCTACAGTGGTCCCACTCCACAAAGGTGGTGCCACAACGGACCCCAGGAACTATCGCCCCATAAGCCTGACTAGTCTGGTCTGTAAAGCTATGGAGCGTATTATCATGGAACTCATAAACAAAGACATTGGGAGCCTCCAGACACTGGACCCTACCCAATTCGGCTTTGTTAAGGGCAGATCTTGCCTCTTAAATCTAGTTGATTTCTTTGAAACAGTTACCAAAGCCATAGATGAGGGCAAGGTAGTCCACACAGCCTACCTGGACCTCGCAAACGCCTTCGACACAATACCCCACTCGGGCATCATAAATAAGCTTACCAGCTTAAATATCAACCCCTATATCACAAGATGGATTGCAAATTGGCTCAGAGATAGAACCCACATGGTCAGAATTACAGGTGCCATGTCCGAATCCAAAACAGTTACAAGTGGCATCCCACAGGGCTCAGTTCTGGGACCTCTCTTGTTTGGTATATACTTCTCTGAGGGTCAGGCTAACACGGGGGGATTATGGCTGACAAAGTTCGCAGATGACTGCAAACTGGGGGCCATAATCGAATCTCCAGCTGACACAAGCATCCTCCAAAAGGGTCTCACAGAGACGGATGCTTGGTGCCAGAGCCACGGCCTCAAGCTAAATGCTAAAAAGTGCATAGTCATCCCCTTTGGGAAAAACAAGGTGCCCACAAATTACCACATAGGTGGTAATCCATTAAGTACGGAAGAAGTAATTAGAGATTTGGGGACCAACGTAGATAGTAATCTCTCCTTTGATAATCATGTTGCCAAAGTGGTTAGAAAGACCTTCTATATTACCCACCTTATCACGAAAGGGTTCGCATCTAGATCAAGAGAGGTCATTGTGCCACTCTACTCGTCACTCATCAGGCCCATAATTGAATACAATGCCCCTTTTGGGATGTACCTTACCCGACACCTGCAGCAACTGGAGAGACCCCAAAAGTACCTTACCAAGAGGATCATGGGCTAGCTCGACTAAAGAAACTCCAGCTCTACTCAGTTGCTTACCGCCTACTCAGAGGCGATCTATGCCTGCTGTACAAAGCCATGTCAAACCCAGAATTAATGGACATGCTCCACCTCAAAAAATCCAAGTCCCTTAGAGCTACATGCTCCAGGGACTTAAACCTCAGCACAAAAATAAATAGGACATGCTGGAGGGACAGATTCATTTCCCAGAGGCTCCCCTCACTCTGGAATAGAATCCTAATTCATGTTAGACACAGCCCCTCGCTGACCCTCTTCAAGTGAAATCTGGATGCATGGATGGGAAATGGCAAATTTATCCCTGGGATCTCTTCTGTGTCCCTGCTAGACAGAGGCACAGTAAACTAATCTTAAAAGGGTACCGTCTGTGACCTACTTTACAGAGGCACAGTAGGCTAATCAAATAGGGAGGCGGAAGCCAAATACACTCTGGCTAGGCTTATAAATGCCCTAGGGCAGATTGCCTAGTATCTACCTATGAACCTATGTAACATAAATATGTGAACTGATGTACTGCAGTAAGCCCAGAAGTGAGGTGTTATTGTAATAAAGTGTAGAAGTCCCCAGGAACCCATACAGTGTATGTACACATGAATCACGGATACCAAACACATATATAACATGTAATGAATAATAAATCAAGGACAAAAAGCAAATAAAATGAGATATTAAGCAATGCTAAGTGCCACACAGCTTAACTTAGTTGGTGTAAGCAATGCATAGGGCAACCAATTCAATCTGCCCAGTGGTATACCTCTTTAAGCACTGCCAACCTTAGGTAAGCAGGTGTGCCCATAGCTTAGCCTATTCAAAACCAGCCAATCATGGAAAAGTGCAGGAAACTGGGCATATTTAAACCCCACAGGTGGGAATACTTCCCATAACTGGTTGTAGCTTCATACTGTAGGCAGAATGGTTGGAGTGAGTGAAGGCACTCGGTTTAGAGCGCAGCGCTGGGGCATCCAGGAGTCAAAAATCATGGTATGGTGCCTGGTAAAATACCATGAGCAGAGACTACTGCAGGGCCAGTACCAGGGCTCACAGTATAAAACAAAGGCCTGGGACAGTCTCGCCTGTGACCTCACCAGTGCCACAGGTATCCCCGGACTGGTGAGCAGGTCAGGCACCACCATGCTGACCTGAAGCGGCTGAGGGGGAATGTACTGGAACAGTGGATCCAGGAATCTCAGCATATGGATGATGCCCCAGCACAGAGTAAGTATTCGTTCTACTAAGTAGTTAATAATTGCCTATCTTGTGTATACTATGGATAGGTGTGGCTAAATATCACTGTATTTCTCTGACAGCTGCAGATGAGCGGGCTGCGAACCAGCAAGCCCATGATGCTAGGTTGCAAAGGCTGCATTGCGAGGCAGGTTAGTAATTATTCTGCATGTACTGTCATAACAAATAAATATAAGTGTCTTAGAAAGTGTTGTACCAGTATAAAATGTATTGTGTATGGGATGTACTGAATAAACTAGACAATATGGCAGGAAGACGGTCATATAAGTTGTATGTAAATAAAGTAGTAATATCCTGTGAATAAAGGTATAACCCCTGGAGTGCTTCTGTTTACTCTGCTTTCATATACTGTTTTTGTGTTACATTCAATAAATAGTACTGTTGTATTAAGCAGTGTTACCCACACTGTGGTGTGTAGATAAAATGTTTATAATGTTCTGTATAACAATGTTGAAAGTGCCAAGAGGTCAGTCATATTGTACAACTGAGGGAGACATAGACAGAAAACATTGGAAAGCTTCACACCAGTTCCCTGATAGCAGTGTACTGTGATATCAACTGTAATGTTTTTGTCACACACAGCAGGGGTCTGAATCCTGGGAGTGCTAGTAAGTTGTGTGCATAATCATACACCACAATTGTACAGATTTGGTTAGAATGTTCAGACAGAAAGCTTTATGCATAATTAGACCCAACAACTTTCCAGAATTTGCTAGAATGTTCAGATAGAAAGTTGCATGCATATTCATACCCCTGAACTGTTCCAATCTGTCCAGCATGTCCAGATAAATGGCCCACATCAGCTGCCGTGTACCCTATTCCCCTGACAAATCAGTATGATGATCCAAGCAATGCAGGCAGCCTTTAATGGCATATAACTGATAGTCGACCTGTACATAGTCAACAAACCTGTCATTCTAGCATCTCACTCAAACTGTATGAGAGCAATTCTCAAAAGATGTTGCATTAACACCTGCATCTTGTCAAGCCTTGACCAGAGTATGTGCAATAACAGATTGAGAGGTATGTGTACACCATCAACATGAAATCTGTGAGTATGTGTAGAAACAGTCCGGTAGTGTTAACAAAGATTTTCTCCACAGCTATAACAGGTAAGAGGTGTAGACTATACGTACAACACAGTTCACTCATATACTTGTTAACAAGCATGGAATCTGGGAGTATGTGTAGAAATTGTTAGGTAATGTTAACAAATATTTTCTCCACAGCTATCACAAGTAAGAGGTGTAGACTGTATGTAAGACACAGGTCAAGTATATACTAATCTATAAACATAACATTGTACAAATTAAGGCCATTGGGTAGTGTAATAATACATGTAAGGGACAGATCACTGCAGTGACTAAGAATGCTATGAAAACTACAAGGATATATTAGTTGTTAATTGAACTCTCTCTCTCTCTCTCACCCCTACCATATGTGCAAAAATAACCCAATTACACACCTCAGTTAGTATGTGTACACTCCAAACGTTTGTTGGGACATATATTCTATTGGTTTATAAATATTCACATCTGTTTCTATGCATGTGCCATGTTAAAATACTCCCATATTGGTGGCCTGTTGCCATCAATAAACCTGCATGCTGTTGTAAAGGCCAATGTTGTTCCATATATGCATGTGTTCTGCTTGTTCTGCAACTGTTTTAAATCTGGTGTCTTGGGTTAATGAGAATACCTGTGCATGCTGTTATAACTAATCCTGAAGGCTGTTGACAATTACTAACCCATATCTTTCTTAAACCTGCTACAACGTAGCTTGTATGGGAAGGCCGGTCCCAGTGGACCCACTTGTCCCACCTCAGCTGGTCATGCCACCAGGCTCCAGCACATCTGGGGCCCAGCCTGGGACCCCCCCCTCCATTGGCCCTGCACAACCTTCGGGTGGAACCACCACAAGGGATGGTGCTCACCCCTCCCAGGAGCAGAGGTGGAGAAGAACCTGTCACCCATCGTCAGGTCTGGGCCATGGTGTGTAGGGAGCTCAGTAAGGAGTTTCGAGACCAGCTACACCAGCTTGAGGGCTGAGTGGCACAATTAGAGGGTAAGCCTGCCCCTTCTACACAGCCACCAACACAGTCACCTTTTAGGCCGTGAAGGTGCAGTGGTGACTGCCCATGGGTGGGGACCTCAGTACCACTGTTTCCATTTGGGGGCTCTGTGAAGCTTGGGGAAAGATGGGTGAAGGCTGCCAGCCTAGTCAAATAGAATTTGATACATAATTCTACCATTTTATATAAATAAATGTAAAATACAGGCTTGTGTTCTTAAATGAAAGAAAACACTGTAAAATGTGAACTTCAAGATTGTAGCAACATTGCCATCTACTGTAAGGAAAACCAAGCCAAGCATTTCAAATGTTCTTTGAAGCTACAATTATCTAAAAAGTGTGCCAAACCAGCTGGCTGAACACCTTCTTTCTATTGTCTTAACTTAAGGAATAATTGTTAGAGTGTACATATGGAATGTGCTTTATTGCTGTGGTTTCTGCCTAAGTGTAAAAATATGTAAATGGAGTTTCTGTTAGCCTGGGAACTCTAGACTAAGTGTCAAAGTGATGCAATTTGGGAGGGCCTTAGCAGAGCTGTTTGATAGTGCTTTAAAAACTATTGTTCAGTGAGACATTAAGCATTTTGATCTTGGACATCTAATTCAGCACTGCCTTATGCTCACATGTAAGTTTTTAGCACTGTGATTTCTTGTAGGAATAGTTAAAGCTAGAAAATATTAGATTAAGTTTTTTTATTTGAAATCAGATCTTTCCTACTATTGTTTTACGTATTTCTGTGTGATCTCTGAACTTGAGTAGCATTGTACTGTAGTAGTTTTGTCTTGTGTTTTAATTATTTATTATTAAATATTTTTAAAACCTTTACATGTGGCTGGTTTATGTAGAGATAATTTAAGCTCTAAAGTACATTACATATTTACAGATTTTACTGTCTAAGTCACTCCAGATAAGCTTTGACTGCTTAGCTATACTACCATTGGATTATAATATTGCACAGTAATAAATGGACACCCTTTAAGGGCCTTTTAGTAGCTGATAATTATTAGCTGGGTGGTGGCAGAAATTACTACCATATGGTCTGGGTAATAGGGGCACAGCTGGAGAACCTGTGCCAGCCTTTTCCCAGGAGGGTCTGTGTGGTTGTATAACCTCTTCTCAAAGTGTGTGTGTGTATGTGTCAGCTACTTTGGCAGGGACACAAATCACTGGTTGGACAGAGAGGGTACGGGAGGTTTTAGCTTGCCTAGCTAGGCTGAGATCTGGAACCTATAGCTGTGCCAGTGGAGAGTCTTATTGGGGACCTTGAGAGCAAGGGAGCAACCAGCCCCAGACTGACTGTGATCTTTGTGTGCAATTAAGGGAAATTGTACGTTACTGTGTGTATTTGTTATCCTTTCCTCTTCTATGAGACAACCTCCCTGGTGTTAGTGGTGAAGATTGAGGCTCCTTGATTGCTGGGCCAGGGCATGGTCATCACAAGTGGTGGCAGTGGTTGGGATAACCTATCACAAGAGTTTGGGAGCAGTGGGATCTACTTCGCATACTAATTGGCTTGTAGTGGTGTGGGTAGAGTGAATTCCTGTAACTTATGTACAGTGATATCTGAAGGTATTTTTTACTCTAAAACAGCTGTGCAGCGTATACTCAGAGTTCAGATCACAATTGTTTTATTTCTTTTGTTAGCTTAGTGTTAGTCAGGGTGAGCAGGCGGCATGTCAGCAGAGGAGTATGGAAAGCTGACAAGGAACCAGCTGATGGAGATGTGCCAGGCTAAGGGACTGGTGCATGGAAACCTGACTAAGGCAGACCTGATTGCAGCCTTAGTTACAGCTGCATCAGAAAACAGCATCCTGGAGGACAATCAGACTGACAGTGGAGATACAATATCCTTGGAGAATGGACAGCTCAACCTTTCTGTAGTGGACTTAAAAATCCAGCTGGAGCTAAAGAGACTTGAGTTGGAGGCCAGGCATATGGAAATAGAAGCAGCTGAGAGAATGAGGAGTCTACAAACTGAGGAAAAGGAGAAACTGCTATGCCTAGAAGCCAAGGAAAAGGAACAGCAGAGGAAGCATAAGAGGGAAATGCTGACTCAACACCAGAGTCATGGAGGTAATGGAGAAGGGAGTAACTGAACCCCAGAAGCACAAAAGGTTAGTAAATTTCTTCCACAGTTTAAAGAGGGGGATAATTTTGATATCTTCATTTATATGTTTGAGAGGGTATGTAAATAGTATGAAGTTGACCAAGGGCTCTGGGTACGGTTCCTGACCCCCTTACTCCATGGTAAAGCTGTAACTTTTTTAGCAAAAATGCATGACACTGACTGTTTTGATTATATTGCTGTAAAAAGTCACTTGTTAGAATGTTTTACGCTAACAACTAAAATATATAGGGAAAAGTTTTGTGAGCATAGACGCAAGGCAGATGAGAATGCATGTGAATATGTTATTGAACTGAGCACTTATTTTCATAGCTGGGTGAGTGGATGTCAGCTCACCACTTTTGAAGGGCTGGCAGACCTTTTGGTAAGAGGACAAGCCCTTAGTAATTTGCCTGAGGACATGAGGATCTGGTTAGCTGACAGACAGTGTGCTACTTCAGAGGAGTTGGGGAAGAAGGGAGACCTAAACCTAGCAATCAGGGCAGCCCTGCACAGGAAAGGGACCCTCAGTACTGTTCATGAGTCTAAAGGAACCAATGGTGGGCAGCACAGACTGCCCCAACAGAATCTATCCATAGCAGGGGAAGCCACTAGTCCAGGTATATGTCCAGGAGCTTGGTTTAAATGTTTTGAATGCAACCAGTGGGGCCATGTGGCATACAAATGTCCATGGAGGCAAGGTGGGGAACAAACAGTGAGAGAGAGAGCCAGTAAGTGGTAAAGACAAAATGCCAGTAGTAGGTTGTGTTGAGACAACAGAGGTATGGAACTACCATCCTGTAAATGTCCTGAGAGGGAAGGATTTGGATGAGGCAGTATCATGTACTTATGCAGTTAAACGCAGTCAGGCTAGGAGACAAACATGTGAGTCTGGTAGCCTGGGGGAGACCCAGACAGACTGCATTTTTGCAGCCAGGACTGGTGAGGTGGTTACTTCAGTAAGGGAGCTACTCGGCAGCAGTGAGACTGAAGGTGAGACACAGCTGCTTGTGAGTACTGATATTCCCTTGGACAGGGTAACTGCAAGGGTAGAAGTGAGTAGTACCCAGGCTGACAGTGAGGCACCATGGTCAGAGGATGCCAGACTTCCAGTGGAAGGGGAGCTGGGAAGGATTGCAAGGAGAGAGTTGAGACAGGCTCAATTCTCAGACCCTACATTGCAAGGCCTGATGCAGGTAGGTAGGGAGGCACCTGATTCTCAAGGGAGGGGGGCATCTGTATACTGGAACAAAGGGTTACTATACAGAGAGTGGACACCTGAAGGAGGGCTAGAAGGTGAGAGAGTACAGCAGTTGGTAGTGCCTTGAGCTTACCATCTGGCACTTCTAGCTATAGCCCACGATATTCCCTTTGCAGGTCAAATGGTCATAAAGCAAACAAAGAGGCATATTATGCAAAACTTCTATTGGCCTGGAATTTCCAGAGATGTAACAGGGTACTGCAGGACCTGTGAGCAGTGCCCAAAGGTAGGCAAGGCAGGGTACAAGGTGAGAGCTCATTTTATGACTTTGCATGTGATTGAGGAGCCATTTCAGGGGGTAGTTATGGATATTGTGGGTCCTCTGAGTACCCCAAGTTCCACAGGGAAAAAGTATATCCTGGCAATTGTAGATTATGCTACAAAATACCCAGAGGCAGTGGCTTTGTCCTCCACTGAGGCAGAGAAGGTGGCAAATGCTTTGCTAGAGATTTTCAGCAGGGTAGGTTTCCCAAATAAAATACTGTCTGATAGAGGTGCCAATTTTATGTCAGACCTGCTGGCTTGTTTGTGGAAGTCCTGTGGGGTGAAGCACATGAAGACCACCCCTACCATCCCCAGACTAATGGTCTTGTTGAGAGGTTAAACTCTACAATCAAGTCCATGCTACGGGCATTTGCAGATCAGTTTAAGAGGGAATGGGACAAATATTTGCCTCATCTGTTGTTTTCTTACAGAGAGGTTCCCCAGGAATCCACAGGTTATTCACCCTTTGAGTTGCTGTATGGGTATAGGGTGAGGGGACCTCTAGATTTAATTCGAGATTAGTGGAAAGGTGAGAGTGAGTCTCACAAGGCATCTGTTGAGGCATATGTCCTAAACCTCAGGACAAGGCTCAGGGAACTCATGGGCTTGGCCCAGGAGAATCTGGCAGAAGCCCAACAACAGAAAAAAGTGTGGTATGACAGGAATGCTTGAGCTAGAGAGTATGCTGTAGAGCAGCAGACAATGGTTCTCATTCCTGTCAGACACAAGTTGCAAGCAGCTTGGGAGGGACCCTACAAGGTGGTAAGAAAGTTAAGTGATGTTAACTGCATGATGGAAGTGCTAGGCAGATGGCAGGGGCACAGACTGTATCATGTTAATATGATGAAATCTTACTGTGATAGGGAGGCCATTGTGCTGAGCATTTGCAGTGGATTGCAGGAGGAGTCTGAGGGAGATCTGGGGACTGATCTCCTCAGTGAGACTTGGGCTGACACCTTGGTGGAAGGGGTAGCAATGTCCCAGCAGCTATCTCCTACTCATGCTCGAGACATCCAAGCAGTGTTGCAGGAATTTGGGGACATGTTCACTGGGAAACCAGGGTTCACCCACCTGGTGCAGCACCAGGTGGATACAGAACCCCAAAGGCCTATTAGGCAGGCCCCTTATAGGGTGCCTGAGAGAGGCAAACAGTCTCTGAGGGAGGAGGTACAGGAGATGTTGGAACTAGGGGTGATTCAAGAGTCCAACAGTCCCTCAGCCTCACCAGTGGTGTAGGTGCCAAAGAAGGATGGCAGCACCAGGTTATATGCGGACTACAGGAAATTAAATAGTCACACAGAGTCAGATGCTTACCCCATGCCTAGGACAGATGAGGCCCTATAGCAGTTGGGTAGGGCTAAGTATCTTACAACCATTGATCTTACCAAGGGTTACTGGCAGGTGCTCTTGACTCCCAGTGCTAGAGAGAAGTCAGCTTTTGTTACTCCTTTTGGCTTGAATGAGTTCACAAAGATGTCCTTTGGGATTAAGAATGCATCAGCAACTTTTCAGAGGTTGGTAGATCATATCTTCGCAGGAGGGTGTGCCCTTGCTTACATGGATGATATTGCTATCTACAGCCATTCCTGGCAAGAGCACATTCAGCATGTCAGGGAGGTGATGGGAAGACTACAGAGGGCTGGGTTGACCATTAAGCCAAGCAAATGTCAGGTGGGTATGGCAGAGGTCTCCTACCTAGGACATGGAGTGGGGAGTGGTAAGATAAGGCCAGAGCCTGCCAAAGTGGAAGCCATTCAGGCATGGCCTGCACCTGTTACCAAAAAGCAGGCAAGAGCATTCTTAGGGACAGCAGGGTACTACAGAAAGTTTGTTCCCAATTTTAGTACCATAGCTGCACCCCTCACAGACCTAACAAGGAAGAATAAGCCAGATAAGGTAGTGTGGACCCCAGCATGTGAACAGGTATTCCAGGAGCTAAAGGAAGCTTTGGGAGGATCCCCCGTGTTAGCCAGTCCATATTACAGCAAAGGCTTTGTTGTGCAGCTGTATTCTTCAAATCATGGGGTGGGGGCTGTACTTCACCAGATTTCTTCAGAGGGAGAAGAGCACCCAGTGGTTTATCTCAGTTGTAGGCTCCAACCCAGGGAGGAATGCTATGAAGCAGTAGAAACGGAAAGCCTAGCCATAGTGTGGGCAATACAGAAACTTCAACCTTATCTGTATAGAAGAAAATTCACTGTGATGACAGATCACAACCCTCTAACATGGTTAAACAGAGCCAGTCAGCAAAATGCCAAGCTGCTAAGATGGAGCCTGGGGTTGCAAGCATATGATATGTCAGTGCAGCACCGCAGTGGGAGGAGCAATGCCAGTGCAGATGGGTTCTCAAGACAGGGAATGGGGTAAGGTATACTCAGATAGACCTGACCCTCTCAAGCAATGTTTCTCAAAGGGCACTTGAGAAACTAGCTTGAGTTCCCCGGGGGGGTAAAGAGATGTGAAGACTGGAGAAAGATGGGCGAAGGCTGCCAGCCTAGTCAAATAGAATTTGATACATATTTCTATCATTTGTATAAATAAATGTAAAATACTGGCTTGTGTTCTTAAATGAAAGAAAACACTGTAAAATGTGAATTTCAAGATTGTTGCAACATTGCCATCTGCTGTAAGGAAAACCAAGCTAAGCATTTCAAATGTTCTTTGAAGTTACAATTATCTAAAAAGTGGTGCCAAACTGGCTGGCTGAACACATTCTTTCTATTGTCTTAACTTAAGGAATAATTGTTAGAGTGTACATATGGAATGTGCTTTATTGCTCTGGTTTCTGCCTAAGTGTAAAAGTATGTAAATGTGAGTTTCAATTGGCCTGGGAACTCCAGACTAAGTGTCAAAGTGATGTAATTTGGGAGGGCCTTAGCAGAGCTGTTTGATAGTGTTTTAAAAACTATTGTTCAGTGAGCGACATTAAACATTTTGATCTTGGACATCTAACTCAGCACTGCCTTATGCTCACATGTAAGTTTTTAGAACTATGATTTCTTGTAGGAATAGTTAAAGCTAGTAAAGATTAGATTAAGTGTTTTTATTTGAAATCAAATCTTTCCTACTGTATTGTTTTACTTATTTCTGTGTGATGTCTGAACTTGAGTAGCATTGTACTGTAGTACTTTTGTCTTGTGTTTTAATTATTTATTATTAAATATTTTTAAAACCTTTACCCATGGCTGGTTTATGTAGAGATAATTTAAACTCTAGAGTACATTACATATTTACAGATTTTACTGTTTAAGTCACTCCAGATAAGCTTTGACTGCTTAGTTATACTACCATTGGATTATAATATCGCACAGTAATAATTGGACATCCTTTTAAGGGCCTTTTAGTAGCTGATAATTATTAGCTAGGTGGTGGCAGGAATTACTACCATATGGTCTGGGTAATAGGGGCACAGCTGGAGAACCTGTACCAGCATTTTCCCAGGAGGGTCTGTGTAGTTGTATAACCTCTTCTCAAAGTTTGTGTGTGTATGTGTCAGCTACTTGGGCAGGGACATGAAGCACTGGTTGAACAGAGAGGGTACGGGAGGTTTTAGCTTGCCCAGCTAGGCTGAGATCTGGACCCTATAGCTGTGCCTGTGGGGAGTCTTATTGGGGACCTTGAGAGCAAGGGAGCAACCAACCCCAGACTGAATGTGATCTCTGTGTGCATTTAAGGGAAATTGTACTATACTATGTGTATTTGTTATCCTTTCCTCTTCTATGAGATGACCTCCCTGGTGTTAGTGGTGAGGATTGAGGCTCCTTGATTGCTGGGCCAGGGCATGGTCATCACAGGCTCATTGGCTTGTGACTTCCAAACACTCCTCCCAGTCCAAGGTGCTTCCCTCCTACATGTGTCATATACTGCCCCTGTATGCTGTCTTGTCTGTCTTGTCTGTCATCCTACCCAACCTATCCTCCCTGAGCATACATAATCTCCTTCCCCAACATCCCACTCTCACCTTAAAAAAAGGGCAATCTGTTCCCCCAAAAAAAATCATGCCCCATACATAGCTGTCCATTTCGCACACATGTCCACTGGACACAGGTAATCTGGTCTAATTGGCATCACAGCATATTATTGTTGTCCTCACCCTTCTCTCAGGGGTTGGAGTGTCCAAATGTACCTTCAAATTCATTGCATATGTACAGCTGTTGCTGTAGAAGAAATGGGCAGCTCTGGACTGTCCCTACACCATTCTTGCACATCCCTAACTATCTTGCCTACTGTCTTTCTCTCTTTCTGCCCCTTTTTCACCACTTTCCTATCACCCATTTTTTCTTTTCTTTTAAAGAAATTAGCATGGGGGAAAGTGGGGGTAAGCACTTTTAAGAAGCAGTAAGCAGGTGTAAGCCTGTTTGCGTGGGGTAAACAATGCCTATACAGGTTAAGCAATTTAGAGGCTGAGTGTAAGAAACTGTAACCGAAAATTAGAACTGCTTACCTCCACGCAAACCTGCTTACAACTGCTCAAAAGTGCCTTAAAGGAAAACAACGGGATATCAAATCAAATATCTCTACCTGATGTCTCCCTAAAATCCTGTTATGTGATACAGCCTCAAAAAAACATAACCGCAGCTTTAAAAAAAAATTCACTATTCTCTTTTACTGCTTAGGCTTCATACTTTTCCATACTGTTTGACTTTCAGTTTTAAAACCAAGATGAAAACTGTCTAGTCATCTCTTAAATAATGATGTCACATCTGCCATAGCTCTTGCTGAAGATCCTGGGAGGTTTCCTCCCCCAAAGTGACGTAAAGACTGCCTTATTTGCATGCTGTATAGAATCCCTGTGATCCTCCCACATTGTGATGTCAACACTGTCTTTCCCAGCACACTGTTAACCTAATAAATGGACTAGGTGCTGTGTGGAACTCCTTTTCTGTGTTAGCAAATCTGGTCGACTCTATTCATGTGAAGCACTTCTTCTTCACCAGCGTTTTGCTACTTCGTAAGTAAGGTAAGTCTTATTACTTCTTAATAGTGTATCCTAAATGTAATTTGTCCCTGTTTCTATGCCTCCCTAGCCCTGATATTGTGTCCTCCCAAGTTTTTAATTGCACATTAGTGGAGTTAATCTTTTTCTGTTTGTAAGGGTGCCACGTGCTTCCCTTTCACAGCTGCATTTTTAGCTTAGCCTACTTATTTTCATTTTGATCCAGGGTTTATATTTCCCCAGTTATGTTTAATGCTTGATGAGTTATGGTGGATACTATTTGCTAACAGAAGGGAATAAGAGAAAGTGGAATGTGTGTATGTGTCTGTGTGTGTGTGTGTGTGTGTGTGTGTGTGTGTGTGTGTGTGTGTGTGTGTGTGTGTGGTGGGGGGGCTGCTTACAAGCCAAAGCAGAGTGCTCTCCAGGGGAAAATGAATATTGGCTCAAACAGGTAGACACATACTCAAAGTTAACTGTAGCTGTTTGCAGACAGTTCAGACCCAGACTGCGCTTTTCCGTTTGTGCCTTTGTCCCACTTCTATGTATGGCTTTGTCCTAATTTCTTGTGCTGAGGTTCATAGGTATTTCAGGATCAATTTATCCTTGCTTTTGAACCAGATTTCTCTGCTTGTTTAGTACACTGCTATAAAATGTAAAAATCTAAATCATTGTAGAAGTAAAGCAGTGTGTGTGTCTGCGTGTATGTATGCACTACCATAATTTTTTTTAAATATTGACTCAAAAAAGCATGTGGGTGCTGTCATGCAAGTCTAAAATATTTCAAGTTTATAGTGCATCATTTGTTAGCTATTTAAACAGGAAGGGAAAATAAGTGGCAGACTGCTTTGCAAAGCAGGGATTATTGCCAGTGCTATGTTGCTTGGTTTTAAATTTGACAGGAGTAGTGCAACAAAAAAAGTCTCCCACTGTAAGGAGGAAAAGGCTGACAAGCAAACAGTACATTACTCTGGTCACCTGCTGTGACGTGCTGTCAATCACATGCAGATAATGGGTCAAATTACCCTTGGCTCTTTGACAGCTAGGGAAGGTAGGTGAGAAGTGGGAGGGGAGATTCCTTGAAGAGCTAGATTTCAGCCTTCACAAAAGAAAGCAATTTAGCATTTCTAAGATGA
The DNA here is from genome assembly GCF_019279795.1 of Protopterus annectens. Taxonomy (NCBI): domain Eukaryota; kingdom Metazoa; phylum Chordata; order Ceratodontiformes; family Protopteridae; genus Protopterus; species Protopterus annectens. The sequence continues at coordinate 720,846,153 of NC_056751.1, read as the reverse complement.
AAGGGCTAGAAAATGCACCTTTCAGTTCTGTTCTGTAGCATTTGCACTGCTTGTGTTTCAAGTGGTCATTTAAAAAGGATAACATTTTAACCAAAATTAGGGGATTTTAAGACTGCAGTGAATGCCTGTTAAGTCAATGAAGTGACAGCAGCTTAAGGCAAAATGTGGCAGATCTGATGCAATTTTTTGGAGACTAAGTATCCCAGAATGCATTATTTGAGGCAGAGTAAACAGTCTGAATTTTTTCAATATGCCAGACCCCATGTGGTCAGAGTCAGAAATTGCATCTAAAAATATCTAAAAAGCTCAAAATAGTCTCAGAGTGCTATTAAAATGTAGGAAACATCAAACCATGATGAAATTAATATGTTTTTTGAGTCTGAGGGCGCGGTTGTCCTTTAATCACTCTGTATCCAATGGACCTTGTTCTGCCCAGCAACAAAATAAACTGCCTCTGCAAGGCTGGAACGCAGGACCCTGCACACCACAGCCAATGTGATTTGCCACTAAGCTATTGCAGATATACATAAATTTGATGTTATCACAAACTTATCATATATATATATATATATATATATATATATATATATATATATACATATATACATACATACATAGATATCAAGAATGAACTTCGTGATAACAAAACATTAAAAGAGAATAAAAAGGAAAACACCAGCAACTCCTGTATTATGTAGCGCTGTCGTCTTATGTAATATCAAGTCTTCTTCAGACAGACATGTCATTAACATGCAAAAACATTTGTACATTGTCCAAATACATTATTTCAAGCAGTTTATTTAAATTAACAAAACAGTTCCTGTCCTATCATAATGTGATAACTGTAGACTTGCAAGGTGCTGTGTGCAACATCATCATCATTAAAAAGCTAAATGGGGTAACCATACAGGGACTGATAGTGTTTTGTGTACACTGGGGTCATGTGCATCATGTGTACCTGGAAACTTTAGGAGTCATTTGCATACTGGGATCGTGTCCACCTCATATACCTGGGAAAAAAAATAAGAAGTAAAAAAAAATGGTGCACGTTGAGGTGGCGTGTGGGTGTGCTACATGCTCAGAATTTCAAACTTGGGTCATTAGTTATGCAGAACTGGGAGATGAGCCTGGGCAGGAGTGTAAACAAACCACTGCTTCTCCAACCCCTGGCAGGATACTACCAGTGGGGAGAAACAGTGCCGACCTGCTAAGTTTAGTCTTGAAACAAAAGCATTGTCGTCCCTAATGGGACAACCGAAACATTTTCTCTGCTAAAAAGAATCATTGGAGTAACATACCATGTCCAAAAGGTAAGCAAAAAAGGGTACGTATGTTCATGGACTAAATGGGATACCTGAAGATCCATGGGTCAAGACAACGTACGTGATGGGTCCCGGGAAGTGGAGAGTGGTCAATGTGTAGTGGTGTGTTTAAATTCGTATAGAAAAGATGATTGCTGTAGAGGAGGAGGGGGGGGGATGATGTGTATGACATTATGGACTGAGGCATGCTGGGGATGGATCCGTTCTAATTGGACCGCCTCGTGGATGTAACCAAAAGGTGGGGGAAAACAGGAAAGGAACTGAGACATACCATTTCCCATGGCAAAGCACGTTATGAGTAATATTTATGTTGCATAACCCACAAAATAACATATATATATATATATATATATATATATATATATATATATATATATATATATGAACTGGAGTACTGCAGTAAATGCACATGTGAGGTGCTAATATCATAATGCATAAAGCACTAGTTAGGTTAAGCAGCAATAAGCAGTAGTATGCATATGTCAGCATTAGTAAGTGAGTTTAAGCCCATATGCGTGGGGGTGAGCAATGTGCATACAGGTTAAGCAAATCTGATGCACACTCTCTGTAAGCATATATAACCATAGGTTTGTGTTTGCATGATGGTAAGCACTGTATATACAAAGTAAGCAATTTGGAGGCTGACCTGATGTAACCGGATGCTACCAGCAGTTAGAAATACTTACCGGCACGCAAATACGCTTATAATTGCTCAAAAGTGCCTTAATCACTCTATATCCAACGGTCCTTGTTCTGCCCAGCAACAAAATAAACTGCCTCTGCAAGGTTCGAACCCAGAACCCTACATACAACAGCCAATGTGATTTACCACTAAGCCATGACAGACATACATAACACTGAATGGGGATTGGCATACAGTGCAGAACGGGAGATTTCCCTTTCTTCACTGTAGTGCGAACTCGGAGTTGGTATAAATAAGTAGTGGGGGGTGTGGGGGGGTGCATGGGGGCTTGCCCCCTGCAGAAACATTGTTTTGTGTTTTGCTGGGGTTTTTTTTCCCTTTCAGAAGGTCAGGCTTCTGAAATTCGAGCATATGGCCATTTGTATTTCGAGATTTCAGCCATTCTACCTTCTGAAGGGGAACCATACAGATATATATCTATAGATATAATAGAGCACATAACAAAGACATATATGTCCACAGGCACTGTTAATGGGAGTGAGGGGGCTCAAGCAACATACGTCTTACACGTATTGATATTCTCCTCCCCCCAGACAAACTGGTCTGCCCTGCAATACATATCAACTTTTGTGAATCCAGTAACCAGGACCTGACACGACATGGCCACAAGATGCTAACAGTAAGCCATGCCACCTTTACAATATGAGGCTGGTATCGATGACATATCATACAGTACAGTCTGGCTACCATAGTGTAAGTACAATGTGGAAGCAATATAACATTCCTAAGATACATATACACAGACACAGGTATGGAGATACACACACATATATATATATATATATATATATATATATATATATATATATATATATATATATATATATATATGTCTATATATATATATATATATATATATATATATATATATATATATATATATATATATATATATATAGATATAGATATATAGATATAGATATATATGTCTCTCTCTCTCTCTCTCTCTCTCTCTCTATATATATATATATATATATATATATATATATATATATATATATATATATATACATATACATATATATAGACATATATGTAACTACACATACACACACAGACATATGTCTAGGAAGATACATAATTAGTGGGTGCACACCACACTGAAGAGCCAGTATCCCTACAGTTGCAACCTAATCAGATGAACAGTGTATGACTCACCCATACAAAAGACAATTGCTGCCTGAAACATATACCCACAGGGAAGTCAAAGGATGTAACACCACACACAGGTTTGCATATGTTTTAAAGCTTTATTTGTATACTATTACAGTTCTATATGCCATGCCATATTACAGTTTATACTTTGAAATACATACAAACACATCAATGCAACTGTCAAAACAGATCATTTAAAACAGTAATCTGAAAGCATAACATATGTTGCTGTCCAAGCCAAAGCCTTCAAGTAGTAGAACAGGAAATACTGACTGGGCCGCAAGATAACAATCAATCAACAGTAAGTAATGCAGATGTATACCCCAGCAGCCTCTAAAAACACTCTGTATACAATCCCTAGGGGGAAAAGACCTAAGCTGACACAATGGGATGTATCTGTTACATAACAATGCATAACTGAAATCCTCACAGTTGCACTGACAAACAGAACATGCTCTATGGCAGTAAACAGTAGGCCAGCAATGTTCACAAGGTGAAATGTATTGTAATATACAGCCATATACCTTAAGCCAGCTTACTAATGATATACCTCACGTGTTGTAACACCCTAAGTTAATGATGGTGCTTACCCACCCCCCAGACTGACTTACAATAAAACCCTGTTACATACACTGACTCTACACTGCAGAGGGGCATACATGTGTTGTGCAGATGAAGACTACATACATATTAACCCTACCCCACAATACGTGTGGGGGCCCAACAGCACTGGTATGAAGGTTGGAATGGCTGCGTGACATAATCACTGGCCACCACATAATAATCCCTTACTGCATGTCACATGGACAAAGCCTGGTATGTCGGTGGAGGACAGAGGCCAGTACACAAGCCCATATGTGAAATAGTGTTGTCATACACTGAGCAAGTTGCTGTTTTTACAGGATAGTCTGCAACACACCCTTAGACAAGAATATGACATCAGAAAAGCAAATGGATGTAGCCAGCTACTGATAGCACACAACACACACACTGCCAGTGATTTATCTGACACAAGACCTGTGTGGTGGACAGACAAAACATAGGCCCACATGTGAGAACTATGCAGACAAACTGCAGTCCATGATAAACTAGTATGTACACACAAATCCTGCAACACTGGTGCTATACAATGCATATACCAACACTGCTCACACTATGTCTGTAGTTCTGGAACCTTATACAAATATGTAATTGCTCTGAGACTGCATGTCCTCTTCTGAGAGGTCTTGCTACCTGATGTCTGTAACACTACTGCCCACACACAGGAAGGATGTCCACCATACAGGAAAGGTGAAGGGACCACACCCAAATGATGTAGGGATTTATAGTAGTGGGGTGCCATGACAGTGGTAATTGGAAGTACTACACAGCATGCTGCATGCAGGTAACACATAGAGGACACTGACTGGTGCAGAGGCCATCATCTGATCATGTGCCTCACCTAAAAAATCCATGCTGCAATCTATTCAAAGCAGCTCAATCCTGTTACTGGAGAGAGAGAGAGAGAGAGAGAGAGAGACATACACACACACACACACACACACACACACACACACACACACACACACACACACACACACACACAAAATAAAAAAACGAAAAAAAAAACAAATAGGCTAAGTCTACAAAAAGAATTTTGCAAAGAGACATCAGTCACACAACAGGTATGTGAATTATATATGCATTTAACTGACTGTAGTTCTTGGGCCATAATAATGGGATAGATGATGTTGAATTATTTATATGTGCCAGCAGGTATTGTTGTAATGATGTTCAGCTGAACAAATGCTATGGACACTAGAGTATGTCCCTGTATGTAATGGGCCATTGGAATCAACTGTGCAGAGCAGCACTGACTGATAAGATATAAGCCATCATACTGTGTGTTGTGTAATGGAAAACATGTATAGCAGTGTGGGCAATACCCGGTGGTGGAGGTCATGGCATAATGATGGATATGTGGGTTCCAGAGCCCACCACTTGCAGGATACTCAGGTTAATGTGTAATGTAGCATTCTGAAATGCCATAGGTGTGTAATAGGTGTACCTGCAATCTATCCATGTATATACCTCCCTAATGTTACACTGTGTCCATATGTGGCACCTGTCTGTGTTGTAGTAAGGCAGAACACTCCAGCTGTGCAGCAAGGAGAGTTAGAGATCGTGGACCTGATGTCTGAATGTACCCTATATATACATATATATATATATATATATATATATATATATATATATATATATATATATATATATATATATATATATACAGGCTCCATATTTTTGCATCACAGTGCTGCATGCTATGTGGGAGAGGATATCACACATATCAATGCACACAAATTTACAGCAGCAACTGTGTGCAAGATGGACAGGTATGTTACTTGGGAATCCCTTGTTAGGACCTCATTGTCCTTGTCTGTGAAGGTGGGATTGGGAATTTGGGGAAGGATAGCAGGTATAGTTGTGGAGGTGGGTTGGGTTGGTAGATAGAGAAGAACGCCTACAGGTGTGGTATATGGCACATGTGGTGGCCAAACACCCTGGATGGTGAATGTCATCTGTAATGTGGAAGCCACATGAGTCCCCATATGGACACAATGGGAACAAGGCTCCCACCCATTGACAGTCACAACAGCAGTTTCATGGACCTAAAGGTGCCTGGGCTGGAGGCTGAGCAGGAGTAGCATGTGGACCCTATGAGTGTGCACTGAGGGCCTCAAGGTGCTGTAGCAAACACCCTTGGTTTGTGTGTAGCTCCCTATACACCAAACCTTGGACCTGACCAGAGGTTACAGGATCATGGCTGTGCATGCCCTTGGGGTGGATACTATCCCCTGAGGAGGTTCCAGCTGAAGGTAGTGTAGACCAGTAGGCCCCAGGGTGGGTCCCACATGTGATGCAGCATGGTAACATGGCCAGATGAGGTTGAAGAGGTGGCTCTGCTCGCAAATATCCCCAAAACATGCTACTGTGTCACTGTTATAGAACATATGTGGGTATTAATATTCTACACAATTCCTGAACATGTCCAAAACCATGCATAGATATTCCCAAGAACACAGAATGTCAGATGTGCAGCAATCACATAGCAAGCACACCACATGCATATATGGAACCATAGTGGCCTGACAATGCCATGCAGGTGAATAGTGTGTAACACGCCAACAATGATAGTGTCTACAGAGGGAGCATGGTCACAGACACATAGCACAAAGTGTGTTACAATACAATACATATATATCCCAATGTTAGTTAAGGTGTGCCATACCTATTGAGTTGTGTGAATAGTTTGTTGTTGCAGATTTTGGGGCAGGGACAGAAATGTGTATTAAGAACTACGGTAACCTTGCTGTATGATTTTCTCAGACCTTTTTCCATCTTTATGTCTTTCAGGCAGCATGTATTTATAGAGGCTTCCCACATATTCTACTATAGAAACTGAAGTAATCCTTGGCTACCTCACGCACTACTATGCCATATTGTTTGGGAGGGAAGCACAGGACCAACAGGAGCCGGCTGCCCTGTGGAACTACCTAGTCCACAGGGTCAATAATGTTGGACACCATAACCAAAGTTATGAGCAGGTCCGGCATCATTGCTTTGACCTGCTTTGCAATGCCCGTCGGCGTGCTGCTGCAGTCCGGGGGCATCACCTCTCAATGGGGGGGGGGTCATGCAGACCACCCCCCAACACAGATGGAAGAACTCCTCAGCAGCCTCAGGGCACCTGCTCATAGAAACCAACAGCACCTGCCAGACAGCATTTTAGAGGTGGGTGCTACCCATGCACCAGCTGAGGAGGGTGCAGGTAAGACCATAGGGAACATCAGTAGACCACTGTTGCATATGCATATGCATCTGTATAGGTAGAGCATCTTCTTCTTCCTTCGGCTTGGATCACCTGTTTCCATTTCTACCTGTCCTCTGCATCTTGCTCTGTCACACCAGCCACCTGCATGTCCTGTCTCACCACATACATAAATCTTACCTTTGGCCTTCCTCTTCTCCTCTTACCTGGCAGCTTCATGCTTAGCATCCTTTTCCCAAAAATACCCAGCTCCCCTCCTCAGCACATGTGTAAAGCAACGCAATCATGCCTCTCTGGCTTTTGCTCAGAACTGTCCAATCTGGGATGGCCATCAAATATACTTATTCCAAATCCTGTCTACCCTCGTCACAACCAGTGCAAATCTTAACATCTTCAACTCTGCCACATCCAGCTATGATTCCTGCCTTTTTGTCAATGCCACTGTCTCCAACCCATATAACATAGCTGGTCTCATTACCCTCTTGTAGACCTTCCCTTTCACTCTTACTGGTAGTCTGTCAGAAATCAGTCTTGACACTGTTCACCACCTACTCCACCCTGCCTGTACTCTCTTCTTCACCTCTCTTCCACACTCATAATTACCCTGAACTGTTGATCCCAAGTATTTAAATTCATCCTCCTTTGCCAACTCTATTCCCTGCATCCTCACCATTTCTCTATACTCCCTCTCATTCACACACATATATTCTGTCATAGTCCAGCTGACCTTCATTCCTCTCCTGTCTACAGCATATCTCCACCACTACAGGGTCTCCTCAACCTGTTCCCTACTCTCACTACATATCACAATGTCATCTGCAAATATCAGAGTCCATGGGGACTCCTGTCTGATCTTGTCTGTCAACCTGTCCAACACTACTGCAAATAAGAAAGGGCTCAGAGCTGATCCTTGATGTAATCCCACCTCCACCTTACATGCATCTGTCACTCCCACTGCAGATCTCACTGCTGTCACATTACCCTTGTACATATCCTGTACCACTCTTACATACTCCTCTGCCACTCCCAACTTCCTCATACAATACCACAACTCCTATCTAGGCACTCTGTCATGTGCTTTCTCTAAGTCCACAAACACAATGCAACTCCTTCTGACCTTCTCTGTACTTCTAAACA
>NC_056751.1:720764236-720837528 GCF_019279795.1 Protopterus annectens | reverse complement strand
AACAAAAATCCAAAGTATCCTATATAACACTTAGCAAAAAGTGCACCAACTAAAACAAAAACATAAACTTTACAATGATACATAACTCTAAAATAAATATGTATAAAACCCTTAAAATATAAATCTTGAGCCCATCTACCGGAGGGCTCTGGCTTTAAGAACAGGCTTAATAGTAGCACTTTCATTTAGACCCCTCCCCCTGTGTGCTGCCAGTCTAAAGATCCATTTTAACTCAGCCTGTTCTGTTAGATTATCAATATCACCCAGCCTAATGTTAGGATATTGTACATGCAATACTTGATAATAAAATACATGGTCAGATCCTTCTAAAAGTGTATGCTTAGCTAGCGCACTAAAATCTTGCTTCCTTTCCAAACAATATACATGGTCTCTAATCCTTTCTCCTTTTGGTGGTTATTTTTTACATATATATATACATATAAAAAACTAAGAACGAACTTGGTGACAGAAAGCATTCAAAAAGAATTAAAAGGAAAACACTGGCAATTCATATATTATTTAGTACCTTTGTCTTATTTAATATCAAGACTTCTTCAGAAAGACATGTGTCATTAATACAAGCAAGCATTTCAACATTGTTTACATACATTATTTTGAGCTGTTTATATAAATTAGCAAAACAGTTCCTGTCCAATGATAAAGCCAGAACCTTAGTCCTGCAAGGTGCTGTGTGCATCTTCATTATCATTAAAAAAGTAAAACAGAGAGAAATCTGCAGTGTCATGTGTATACAGGGGATGTGTCCATTATGTATACCTGGAACCTAACCTTTTAGGAGTCGTGTGCACCTTGTATACCTGGAAAAAAAATAAAACAACAGATGAGTGCATATCGAGGGGGTATGTTACATACTCAGAAGGTTAAGCCTGGGTCGTCGATTCAGTGGAACCAGGAAATGAGGCTGGGTAGGGGTGGGACCAGATCACTGCTTCTGAGACTGGTGGCCAGATAATTTCAGTGGGAGAAATATTGTCATCCCCTAAGTTTAATATTGAAACCAAGACAGGTTCATCCCAAATGGGCCAACCCAAAAATTCAAATGGATTTTTGGGTTAAGTCATGCCTCCAATGGTAGAGATTGCATGTGTGTAACATGGACTAGGATGTAAAGAAGCCTGAAGATGCTTGGGGGGAGACAACATCCATGTTGGGTCCCTAGCAGTGGAGAGAGGTCAATGTGTAGAGTTATGGAGAGGCTGGGCTATATCACCCAAAGGATGGATGGTTAATGTGGATGGGGGGGGTTGCAGGAAGTGATGGGTATGGAATTATGGATAGAGGAGTGTCAGGGTTGGATGGACCGGTTCTAATCGGACTGCCTTGTGGAAGTAAGCAAGAAAGGGGTGGGTGGTGGTTAATCAAGAGAGAAACAATGTGATTGCATAACAAAGAGATGAACTTATGTGCTGTGCTAGGAGGATGAACTGGAGGAAATAGCAGAGTGGAGGCCAAGGAACAAACTCTGTGCTTAGTCAAATGAAATAGGTAAAAAAATACCTTTTCATCTTTAATAGACCAATTTTGGTCACATTTCAATACTTTAGGTTTTAATATGACAAACTTCTGATTAGATCAAGTCCCAGTACATTTCAATACTTTCAATTCTGTTATACACACACACACACACATATATATATATATATATATATATATATATATATATATATATATATATATATATATATATATATATATATATATATATATATATATATATATATATATATAATAGATAGATATAATAGGGAGAGGGAGAGAATATATCTATTTAGTTGTAAATACATACACACACACACACACACATACATCTACATGTATAGGTACATTCCCTGTACTGTTGAATTATTCCGCTGGATGCTATGTTTGTGAAAACATCTTGGTTATGTATATCTGCTATGGCTTAGTGGTAAATCACATTGGCTATGGTGTATAGGGTTCGAGCCTTGCAGAAGCAGTTTATTTTGTTGCTGGGCAGAACAAGGACCATTGGATACGGAGTGATTAAGGCACTTCTGAGCAGTTGTAAGCATGTTTGCGCAGAGGTAAGCAGTGCTAGCTTCCAGTTACAGTTTCTTACACTCAGTTATCTTCTAAATTGCTTAACCTGTGTAGGAATTGCTTACCCCCATGCAAACAGGCTTACACCTGCTTACTGCTGCTTAAAAGTGCTTACTCCCGCTTACCCCTATGCTAATTTCTTTAAAAGAAAATAAAAAAGGGGTGATAAGAAAGTGGTGAAAAAGGGGCACAAAAAGGGAAAGACAGTAGGTAGGATAGCTAGGGATGTGCAGGAAGGGTATAGGGAAGGTCCATAGCTGCCCATTTCTTCTACAGCAACAGCTGTGCATATGCAATGAATTTGGAGGTACATTTGGACCCTCCAACCCCTGTGAGAGGGGTGAGAACAATAATATGTTGTGATGCCAATTAGACCAGATTATGTGTCTAGTGGACATGTGCAAAATGGACAGCTATGTATAGGGCATGATTTTTTTTTGGGGAACAGATTGCCCTTTCTTTTTTTTTAAGGTGAGAGTGGGATGTTGGGGAAAGAGAGTAGGTATGCTCAGGAAGGATAGGGTGGGTAGGATGACAAACAATATAGACAAAACAGCATACAGGGGTGGTATATGACACATGTGGGGGGGGGACCTTGGATGGGGAGGGGTGTTTGGAAGTCACAAGCCCATGAGCTCCCAAATGGAAACAGTGGGACTGAGGTCCCCATCCATGGGCAGTCACCACTGCACCTTCACGGCCCCAAAGGTGGCTGTGCTGGGGGCTGTGTAGGAGGGACCGGCTCACCCTCTAATTGCACTACTTGGCCCTTAAGCTGGCGGAGCTGGTCTCGAAACTCCTTATCAAGCCCCCTATGCACCATGGCCCGGACCTGATGGTGGGTGACAAGTTCCTTTCCACCTCCTGCTCTCAGGGGGGGCAAACCCCATACCCTGCAGTGGTTCCACCTGAAGGTGGTGCAGGGCCAACAGAGGAGGAGGTCCCAGGCTGGGCCCCAGATGTGCTGATGCCTGGTGCTATAACCAGCTGAGGTGGGATAGGTAGGTCCGCTGGGACCGGCAATCCCATACGGCCTATGGTGTTGCAGTTTTAAGACAGATATGGCTTAATAATAGTCAACAGCATTCAGAATTAGTTATAACAGCATGCATAGATATTCCCATTAAGCCAAGACACCAGATTTCACAGTTGCAGAGTGAGCAGAACACATGCATATATACTGCATGACATTTGTACAAAGGGTAACCGACTTGTGACTGCAGCTATGAACACTGGCCCAATATTGGCATGTTGCTGTGATAACCTCAGACATTTACTGTCATACCACTGTTTTATGTGACATATGTCCAGTCAGGGATATGCCACCAGTAACTCTCATGGCTGTCACAATGTACTGACTGCAATCCTCACACTATGCTTCTGCAGTTTTCAGATAGGTGCTCTGTGAGTAACACAAGAAACAAATGGTTCCACACACTGACCAGTCCACAGATATCCCTATAGATGGGGGTTTCCTCACAAACATAGCACTGTCATATCAGTTAGTAAAACATGCAGACTAGCCATAACCACACACAACCTGTTAAACTGACAGTAGTCTAAATGAAGCATAGCAACACTTACATGCTGTATTCATGTCTGGCACATCATCCTCCTGTCTTTAGACCTTTTTTTTTCCACAGTGTATGTTGTTTGAGGTAAATCCAGATTTCATTTCTGATGCTGTTTGCCAAACATCAGATCTAGGTTCCACTCACTGTGACTGTCATGGCCCAACGCCATCATGATGTTCATAGATATTGTACTGTGTTTCCATGCAATTGGCTATGGGAATATTACCACAGCTGTTCCACATTCTATCAGCTAGAGGAGGAATGCAATTGGTGCAGAGGCCATCAGCTGATCATGACCATCACTTACAAAACACAAGCTGCTGCCTAAGCTAAGCATATATACATCTCCACATCCACCAGAGAGTGTGTGGGAGGGACAGACAGAGACAAAGTACATCAGAGAAGGGGTGGAAGAGTAAAACCAAAGCATATTTGTGTCACACACCTACCACTATAGAAGTTCAAATCCCTGAATGACTATGCATTACTATTACATGTGCATGCAGTTATTGCATGTGCCACAAAGCTGACATGTTGGTGAGCTGTCAAAACATATATGTACTGGTGAGTGACATCTGCAACTGTGATATAGTAGAAATACATTAGATATAGCACACATGCCTGTCCACATGAGCAGGTGTCAGTGTCAACACAGCCACACTCTCTAAGGGACTCATACACATTGCCACAATTTGGCAGGGTCATGAATACACTTCCTAACTACTTAGTTTGCCACAATACAGTAATGTACAGGTATCACATGCACCACAGGGGTTATCCTGAGGTTCTGTGGGCAAAGGGCATGTGAACATGTCTGACATCAGTCAGCATGCTTCAGTATGCCAATGGGAGTTGTACTTGGTGTGAATGTGGTTGATAACATCATACACCATACACACAGACAAAAGGTGCCAGTACTGACATGCATGTGTGCATTGCTTCATGGGTGTGTAGTGGTTGGCTATGCCATATGGCTATACAAGGCTGGGTGAGGGATATACCTTGGCATCAGGCCACATGACAATGGTCTGCAGTGTGGCTGTGGGGTGTAGTGTCTACTATGTCCCACACAGGTGGGTATTGTATCAACCATCCAGTCACCTGGGTTACTATTGTGTTTGGCCAGTGCTGTGCAATGCTTGCCATGTCTGTTTTCGATAGTCCATGACATGGATGTTGTGTGGGATGTGCACATGTTCCACATTAATGTACAGTGAGATGTGGAAGTGTACCTGGCCCATGTTGTGTACACAAATTCTTATCATCAGATGTGTCAATCCTGGCCTGCTGTGGCAGGACCTGCTAATAGACAGTAGGTTGACCCTGCACCTACATTGACGGCATGATACAGGTATTCCCTGGTGTCAGTGGAATCTGCCCATACAGGGCATGTGTGTAAGACATTGCATGTCCTATGTAGATCACAATTGATGGCACCACATATGTTGCAGGCGTCCAGTGGGGAACATAGTGAAGGTGCATTGTCTGCAATTATGTGCCTGTTGTACTGATGGACATGGTGCCATGCCCTCTGTAGCCCACTGCAATCACACCATACTTACTATCTGTCAACAATATATAGGGTACTACCAATATAGCAGAAGTTTCCTAGGCAAGTGTGTTTGTGTATGAGACATGGGTTCAGAGTGTACTCTGGGTAATATTAGGGCTGCTTACTTTGTTCACCAGGCCTTGTATCACATGTAGGGGTACGGCTTGCCATCCAAGTCTCTTGGCTGATTGACATCTGTAATTCTTGTGAGGTGGACATTGTGACATATAATATGGCCACCATATAAGAAAACTACAACACCTGCTGTGCAACAATTCCAGTTGTTGCACACTCATTGCCGCTTCCACACAGGATACAACTAACAAACACACACAGAGTTGCCATGTCTCGAATAGAGCTCCTACCTAGCTAGTTTATCACACTACAGTATTACGCAGTTATAGCATGCGCCACTTAAATTACTGAGATTTTGTTTCCCCAAAGGTGTATTTCACAGTTGATGACATCAGCAGACTTGCCAAAATAGGGCAATGGAGGTTGTAGTGCCTGTGAATGGTCTTAAAAGCATTACTCACTACACAGATAAAAAAACACACACACATCCATGTCTGGGAATAGAACACCTACTTAACTAATTCTTCACACTACAGCATTACACTGTTACAGCACGTGCCACTTAGATTACTGGGCTGGTTTTTTTCCCAAAAGACATATTTCACAGTTGATGGCATCAGCAGACTTGCCAAAGTTGAATAATGGAGGGTGTAGTGCTTGCTTTCAAAAGCATTGCTCACTACACTGATAAGGGAACACACACAAACATCCATACTTGCCATGTCTGGGAATAGAACACCAACCTAACTAGTTCATTTCACTACAACATTACGCAGGTATAGCACACACCACTCACATTACTGAACTCTTTCTTTCCCAAAGGTGTATTTCACAGTTGATGACATCAGCAAACTTGTCAAAGTAGGGCAATGAAGGTCTTAGTACCTGTGAATGGTCTCAAAAGCATTACTCACTACACTGATAAAGGAACACACACACAAATATCCACGCTTGCCATGACTGGGAATAGAACACCTACCTAACTAGTTCATTACAGTACAGCATTACACAGTTATAGCACGCGCCACTCACTTTAGTGGACTACTTTTTTTTACCAAAGGTGTATTTCACAGTTCATGACATCAGCAGACTTGCCAAAGTAGGGTATTTGAATTGTATTGAGTGTGAGTACCCTAAAACGCATTGCTCACTACACAGAGAAACACTCACACACTTGCCATGGTTGGGATTAGGACACCTACCTATCTAGTTCATCACACTACAGCATTACGTTGTTATAGAACATGCCACACAGATTACAGGGCTTTTTGTTTCCCAAAGGTGTATTCCAAAGTGAATGATATCACCAGCCTTGTCATAGTAAGGCCATCGGGGGCAGTGTGTGTGCATGTGCCATAACCCATTCATCTACAGTTAGACACACCACAGTTAGGCACATGCATGTTTAAATGTCACAGGTATGTGTATACAAATGCTAGATGAGTACTGACTTGTACAGTCATGTTCATAGATTCATAGGTTCATACTAGGCTATCTGCCCTGGGGCAATTATAAGCCTAGCCTGATTCTGTATGGCTTATGCCACCCCTTGATTTGAGTATACTGTGCCCTTTTTAAGGTTTAGTTTACTGTGCCTCTGTCTAATAGTGACACGGGAGTAATCCATGGGACAAACCTACGATCCCCCATCCATCTATCGAGATTTTTCTTGAAGAGATTCATTGAGGTGCTCTGCCTCACATGAACTGGAATTCTATTCCAGAGTGAGGGGAGCCTCTGGGTTATGAACCTGTCCCTCCAGCAAGTTCTATTTATTTCTGTGCTGAGGTTCAAGTCCCTCGAGCGTGTGGCTCTAAGGGATTTAGATTTACTGAGGTGGAGCATGTCCATTAATTCTGGATTTGACATAGCTTTGTATGTCAGGCATAGATCGCCTCGAAGTAAGTGGTATGCAACTGAGTAGAGCTGGAGTTTTTTTAACTAAGCAGCATATGGCATCTGTTTGAGACCCTTGATCCTCTTGGTGAGATACTTTTGGGGTCTTTCTAATTGCTGCAGGTGTCGGGTAAGGTACATCCCAAAAGGGGCATTGTATTCTATGATGGGCCTGATGAGGGATGAATAAAGGGGCACGATTACCTCTTTTGATCTAGATGTGAAACCCTTCATTATGAGGTGGGCTATGTAGAAGGTCTTTCTAACCACTTTGGCAATGTGGTTTTCAAAGGAGAGATTGCTATCAACTTGGGTCCCCAGGTCCCTAATAACTTTCTCTGTACTTAATGGGTTTCCGCCTATGTGGTAATTTGTGGGCACATTGTTTTTGCCAAAGGGTATGACTATACATTTTTTGGCATTTAGCTTTAAACCATGGCACTGGCACCAGTTATCTGTCTCTGTGAGACCTTTTTGAAGGATGTTTGTATCAGCTGGAGAGTTGATTATGGCGCCCAATTTGCAGTCATCTGCGAACTTGGTGAGCCATAGTCCTCCCACATTTGCCTGTACCTCAGAAAAGTATATACCGAACAAGAGTGGTCCCAGAACAGAACACTGTGGGACACCACTTGTGACCAGTTTTGAGTCTGACATGGCTCCAGCAACTCTCACTCTGTGGGTTCTGTCTTTGAGCCAGTTTGCGACCCATCTTGTGACATAGGAGTTTATATTTAAGCTGGATAGCTTATCTATGATGCCCAAGTGGGGTATTGTGTCAAATGCCTTTGCAAGGTCCAGATAGGCTGTGTGGACTACCTTCCCTTCATCTATGGCTTTGGTGACTGTTTCAAAGAAGTCAACCAGGTTCAAAAGGCAGGATCTGCCCTTGACAAAGCCGAACTTGGTAGGATTTAGTGTCTGTAGGTCCCCAATGTCTTTGTTTATGAGCTCCATGATGATCCTCTCCATAGCCTTGCAGACTAAGCTAGTCAGGCTTATGGGGCAATAGTTTCCAGGGTCTGTAGAGGCTCCACCTTTGTGGAGTGGGACCACTGTTGCTGTACGCCATTCTGTGGGCACATATCCTGTAGTGAGGCTGAGATTGTATAGCTGTTTTATTTGAGGGATTAGTTCCTCTTGGAGTTCATGTAGGACGCAACCTTCAACGCCGTCTGGTCCCATGGAAGCTGTGTTTTTTGCTTTGGAGAGGGCAGCCTTCACCTGAGCATCAGAGATGTTTGGGAGGCAGCCCTCTGCCGGGATAGATACTTGCTCTTTTGGGAAGTTTGCACTGAACCTGTCCGCCAGGATATTGGCGATGTCTGTGTGTTCAGTGTATTTTTTGTCGTTTAGAATCAACTCAGAACAAGTCTGGGAGTTGCATCCCAGGTTTCTAACATAACTGAAAAAAGCCTTATGATTGTCTTTGGTATCCTGTGCAATTTTTCTCTCAAAACTGGCCTTGGAGGATTTTATGAGGGATCGTAATTTTTTGCTAGTACTGATCAGAGATGCCTTCCCTATTAGGGATTTTGCTCTATCATGTAGTAGCTTCCTCCTTCTGTTGTACAGTTTATTTATGGCAGGGGTCCACCAGACTGGACACCTGCCTTTGGATGATTGGGTCTTGGTTTTGTTTGGGATAGCATGATCCATGCATTCCTGGAGATGTCCGTAGAATGCGTTTATATAGGATTCTGCAGTTTGGGCCGTAGTTTCCACTGGCCCTGGGGCCTTGAAGGATTCCACTTCGGTTTTGAGAAGTGAGAAGCTTGCTTTTGAGAAGATTTTCACTGTGGTTTTCTGGGCTGGGGGTGGCGTCGGGATGTGGACATCCAGTGAAATTAATTTTTGGTCTGATCTTACCAATGAGGGATATACTTCTGGTGTGGAGCATAGAGTCCCCATGTTGGTAATGATCAGGTCTAGTATGTTGTCCCCTCTTGTGGGAGTGGTGACTAGATGTTCCATAGCATTTGAGTTTATAATTTCCAGGAACCTTTGGGCTAAGGTGCTGGGGCTTGAGTAGTGCTCCCAGTCAATGTTTGGGTAGTTGAAGTCGCCCAATATAATGGTGTTCGGAGAGATCTTCATGTTCTCCAATGTTTTCAGGAAAGCCGAGTGGGATTCCTGACTTTGAGACGGTGGTCTGTAGGATGCTATAAACTGAAAAGCAGTCTTGTCCACTGTTAGTTGCACATGGATGGTCTCCGATACTTTGTGCAATGCCACTAACCTGGAGGTGTGGATATCCTTGATAAATATGGAAACTCCCCCTCCTTTTGTGGTTCAGTCCAGGTTTTGGGGCCGAAAACCATGGTATGAGGTATAGCCTGGTAGTGCTGGGGTGCTCTCTGGAGCCTTGAACCAGGTTTCTTTCACTGCACAGATATCAATGTTCTCCATACTGAGGAGAGCTTCGAGTGAGTGCATCTTGAGGTTAAGACTTGTCATGTTGCACAGCTAGCACTTGCACCAGACAGTCTATAATGCTGAGGGATACCAGTGGCCACTTTGTATGGTGAGTGACATTTACACATCCTGTGGTTGTAGCCATTTGGCTGTGTGCTGGGTGGGACAGGTCTCATGATGGCAGGCTCATTGTCACTGTCAGTGTCTTCCACACATCTCTGTATGTGTACTTTTGGCATGTTATTGTGTGTTGTCTTTGAATATATGTGTGTATTCCTATCCAATGTGTGTGCAAAGCATGACTCGTGCATATTGAGGGGTGTATGCACTAACATCTGCAACTGTCAGATATGTATAGTCCACTGTTGTTGGCAGACATGGGCTTCTGTTGCTTGTTTGTGAGCATGCCCAGTATGACCTTTTGGTATGTTGTTGTCTGACATTGCCTTCATTTCTCTAACTGTGAGAGCATGCCCAGTATGCCCTTCTGTATTGAATGTGTGGATCCATTCTAGGTAGTTTGTACTCCAGTGCAGACTTTTGTGTTCTACACTTATGGGTAGCAAACTGTTTCTGCAGGATATCTGTTGATCATTTGGCAATATGGGGTCAAACTGTGCAAGGGATAGTGTATACCATAGGTGATTGTGTCTGTGCTGCTTCTACTACATACTACTGGTGTTAGCGGAGATATTCAGACATGAGTACTGTTATACACTGTGATGTTTTATGTCTTCAAGTCCTGTCAGGTGGACAATTTTGCTCACAGTGATATACTGTGTATCCAGTTCAGCACCTTGATACAGTGCTGGCAGAGGATCCCATACTTGTACATCCATTGATATAACAGTATGGCCTTATTTTGCTGTGGCAATACCTCACAGCTGTACAGATTCATACAGGTTACCCAGAGGCAGGGCTCATAAGTCAGAAAACTGTCCCTATTGTGATGTATGGACAGGTTTGTAGCCGTCCATTATTGTGTTTCCAGCCAGGAATAGTATGTGAACAAGGCTTTGTTTGTTGGACCTTGTATATTCCATGCTGCCCATGCTCCCACCCCCACCCCTTGATTATTATATGCTCATCCATACATTATGCATACATTTTCTGATACTTGCCCTATAGTTATCACCTCATCACAGCTGTGTTTTGGTGTTGGCCCACAGTTCATGCAGTGGGACATGGTGGACATGTTACTGTGGTTTGTCCACATGACCTTGCATATGGCTTCTGTGGAGTGTGTTATGTTATTTGGGTGTCCATTATATAACATACATTGGCAGTACGGGTGGGACACAGGCCTTGGCAGAGACCTGCAGGCCATTTGGTGGTGATGCAGGCCAGCTGTAGCAGGCCATTGCATTCTGTCAGTCCTACAGTCCCAGACTGCCATATAGTATATTGCCCTGGGGTGACAGTGTAGGTGTCCTAGGTGTTCATGCCAATACTTTCTATCGGGATTGATCAGGTGGTGTGTATGGTGACAGAGTGCTACTTACAGCTAGGGGCACACCAGCATGGGACACCTGCACTGCATGCTGCACTCTTTTGCTATTGCCATACACTTGTGGGGGTCATATTGTACCTCTCCCAACAGCAGGGATATGGCCAAAGAGGTACCTGTAGTTGGTGTTTGGGTGATCTGTGTGCATGTGTGCTATGGACACTACTTGCATCTGATTCACAGATACGCATGGGACATTCCAGTTATGCTGACTTGTGCAGAGACATCAGCCATTTCCCAATACATCAGTCCTATCACCTTTGTGATCTGCAAGTGCTCAGCTAGACGACATTGGCATTCCCTACTACAAGGCCAGATACTGAGATGCATACCTGTATGTACAGTTCCAAGGGTGTGTCCATTTCACACTTACACACTATATACTGTATGCCTGGGGTACCTTTCCCTGTGTACTGCTTGTATATCTGGTCCAAAAGTCATGCCATGTCCATCTTTCCAATGGCGACACATATTACCACCATACATTTACAGTGGTGTACTACTAGCATGTGTTATACTGGGGGTAATTGTCTTTGGCACTGTGGTTGTGAGTACTTGGCCCTGTCATCGTCACTTGTGGGCAATGGCCACCAGGTCACAACTGAACATGCATACATACTGACCACTCTCACACAATGCGTAACACACACTGAACTAACACATGCATACCTGCATATTGTACAAATGCTACAATCTAAGCTGTTACCTTGGCCAGCTCAGGTCATCTGTGCTCCACTGGTATTATACCTACACATAAATGTTGCTACATGTCTACAGTGTAAGAGGGGTGGGCTCAACTGCCTGTTACTACATTTCTACATAGGATTGGGGGGCATACCTGCCTGTTACTACATTTCTACATAGGATGGGGGGCATACCTGACTGTTACTACATTTCTACATCAGATTAGGGGACAGCATACCTGACTTACTACAGTTCAACACAGAATTGGGGGGTCACATCTGACACTTGTACACAATTGCTATGACTGTACTGGTATGTCAGGTACTCCATTTCATTCTGTATCCTAACCTATCATGCTGACTAGAGGCATATCAGTGCACTACAGCTCTTGGGTCTGGTTGACCTACATATCAGTTTCTGACTTCCTACCCTTCTGAATTAACATCCCACTGCCTGACCTGTTGTAGTCTGTCTGTGCAGGTCTGGGGGTGGGATGTTCTCTATAGCCATCAATCAGAGGCCTTAGCACTGCCTTTGTTTGTGTTTGTAAACATCTGTCCTGCTGGCTGACACTGTTGTTGGGTATGTGAGCCTCGCTGACTGGCATGTGTGTGTCATATGGACACCCATGTGGCCTGTCATATTTCCTTCAGTGGGTTTTGGCACCTTGCCTAGTACTGGCTACTGTGGTGACACCAGTATTTGTTACAGATCTCATGCTGCCACTAGAGGTGTCCACTATCTGCTGGCATTCCATTCAGCCACCCAATCCCCTTGAGTGATCACATCCATACCATAGATACAAGTAACTGCACATACTACTCCATTCGGCGATTGGTAGAAAGAGTGACTTACCTTGTGGCTGTGCCAGTAGTGGGGATGGTGCTGGAGGGCTGACTATATCGGATGCACATAGTACACTCCCTATACATGGTTAAGCACAGGTAGTGTCTTGTTTGGCATCCCTTTTACTGCATGTGCGAGTCAGAGAGTGGTGTTATTCCATGGGTCCCTACTGTGTCAGTGTATTTGCTATGTGTTGCTTCTTTGCCAAGGCCAAGGTATACTGGGTGTGCCTCCTTCTGCATACAGGGGCAGGCTCAGATTATTCCTCCTCCGAGTCACTCTGTGCCTGTGAAGGCCGTGGCAATGGTGGGGGGCTCTGTGGCCCTGGCCTGTGCTGTTCCTGCTGCAGTTGCTTCCACATGATCATATTGTGTAGCATGGCACATACTATGACAATTTGGGTACATGTAGCTGGTGAGTTCTGCAAGGCTCCACCAGACATGCCCAGGCACCAGAACAAAGACTTGAGCATCCCAGACACATGCTCTATTATGAATCTTGTCTGTGCATGTGCCTCATTATGGAGTTGTTGTTCAGGTGTGTGTGCATTTCTGATGGGTGTCATCAGCCACAGCTCCAGTGTGTAACCAGCATCCCCCACTAGCTGGCCGACAGGGATGTCCCCATTGGCAAATTTCTGGTACAGCTGTGTCAGATGCCTGATGTGGGTGTCATGATAGCTTCCAGGGCAGCCAGCACACACATTCATTATGATGTCCTGGACATCGCACATGACCTGGCAGTTGATGGAGGGGAAGCCCTTGCGGTTGATGTAGGCCCTAGCACAAACTAGTACGGAAAACGGAGTGAGGTAGGAACAAACCAGAGCAAAACAAATGTAAACCCGGAAGCTGGAATGAATAAACCAAATATCGTTTATTTGAAATAAGCGCTTTCGGTAGGGAAGCCTTCCCCACCTTCTTCAGACCAATATTAAACAAGCAACAAACGATGCATTGTCTTTATATAATATGGACATTGATGACATCACAAACAAGCTGTTCCCAATAGCCTCAGTCTGACCTATAGTCAAAACCAGAAGCCAAAAGACCAGAAAACCACACTTAATATTCACAAAACTGATATCAGATTTAAAAAAAATATTGTTAAATTATTAACTAATGTTAAAACTTAGAATTGCTAACGATGTTAAAAAATCATTAGAAAAAGTTAAAAAGCACTCGATCAAACATTAAGCAGCAGTCTAGTAAAAGCCTAATGATATATACACAAAACACTATGTACAAATATAACTAAATTACTATACCTATGGATGCAAAGTAATAATATGGAATGAACCCACAGGTAATATTGATGTAGGCCCTACCCTGCTCACCGGGTGGTGCTTTTATGCATATGTGCATGCAATCTATATCACCCACTACCTCAGGGTATTCTGCTATTCAGTGGAAGAGATGCATATTGCTGGCTAACGCCTCAACGGTGGTGGGGAAAAATATGTGCTCACTGGCATGTGCTGACATGGCATCCAGGAACTGGTGGAATAAGCTGGATGCTGATGATTGTGAGATACCCATGATATCCTGAGTTGGCCTTTAGAAGGTACCTGTGGCTAGTATTCTCAGGCCTGCACATACCTTGTTATCAACTGGGATGGGTTCCCCTCTGTTGATTCTGTGTGTGAGGCGTGGCCGGCACAGCTCAACAGTTTGCTGCAGGAGGTCACTGTCCACTCTATAGTGCTCCACTATCTCCAGCTCATGTAGCCCCTGGTAGGTTACCCTTGGTCTGAACACTCTTCTACGTCTCCTCACTGTGGATTGGTTGACAGTATTCTCATCCTCACCACACTCAGCCTCTTCCACATGTTGATTTATGAGAGCAAATGTAACCCCTATCGTTTTGTTGCTTTCGTAAGGTAAAATTTCCCCACTTGTATACAGTATCGGTGTAGAGTATGTGGGAAAAAACAGAGCGGAAGGTGTTTGCATAATTTATAGTGGTGTTCTGGGCTGGGCTGCTGCATGTGTAATTGGCTGATTCTGATACATTTCACCTGCCAGCTATGCTAGTTCTCCTTGGTTATCTTCCTACTGCTGTTTTCCCTTCCTATTCCCTTCTTGTTTAAGCTTGGGGGTGTGCCGCACAAACATATTGCTAAGATGTGCAAAGAGCTGCTATTTCCTGTTTTTTTTTTTTTTCTACACCTGGTGCATGCCACACACACCCGTTTAGGTAACGTAAGCACCTTTTAAAGGACTACCGCAATCACAGACTCAAAAAACATGTTTAAAACATCATGGCATGATGTTTCCTACACTTTAACAGTACTCTGGGATTATTTACAGGATTTTAACTATTTTTATATGTAATTCCAGACTCTGACCACCTGGAGGCTGGCATATTGACGTGATTTGGATAAATCAGGTTGCCATCCAGTATCCCAGAAATCATTGTTTGGCTCAAAAATGTTACATCATGCAGGCCTCCGTTTGCCTAAAGTTCCTGTAATTTCATAGATGTTGCATGCGTACAAAGTACTGAGTAAAATAGAACAGTGTAAGTAACATTCCCTGCTGCTGGATGACTACTTAAAACAGAAACAGTGTAAATGCCACAGAACACACTCAAAGTGCTGTTTACTGCTGCCTTTTTTCTAATTTAGTTTAAATGGCATTAATTTGTGAGACAATGAATTCCAGTCCATTTACTTCACCCCTTCCCCATAACACTTAGCTTCCCTAGCTGTCAAAGTCCTGAGGGTAACTTGACCTGATAATTCCATTGTTTGGCAGATCTCAGCAGGGTGCTTGACTCATGTAATTTAATCTTTGCTCTAGCATTTTCTTTGTTAGAGGGGACATTTTTTTGCTGCACTATAGCCATGGCCTTACTTGACTGCAATCACATCCAGTAAGGTCTTGCACCAAGGAGCTAAAGAATAAAACATTTATACTATTAACCAGTTTAGATCTTTATTGATTTAAGTGTTAAGGTATCACTTCATGCTTCCACCTTGTTAAAAATGTATATTTACATGTGCAAAGTGTGTTGGTATACAGTGTTTGCCTTCATATGTTTTTACTCCACTGGTTGGTTTGCAAAAAAAAACCTTTTGCAGTGTCCCTGGATTTGTATTTGTACATACAAACCACATTGCTATATTTTCTCCTTCCTTTTTCTTGTGTCCAGAAGTCACTTATAACAAAGTACATGTTTTACTGATTTTTTTTTTAAATAAAGGACATCAAGGTTAACTTACCTTGAATCAGATAATGGATGCCACTGCAAAGAATCACTGTTGAAATATTTGTGCATGGACAAAATCCCTTACTAAATCTATTTGCCAGCCTCCAGTTCAATTGGTGCTATGGCTTTAATATACTGGTGTGTTTGCTCATGCCTTCCAAATATCTCCACCATTACATATCAGTTTTGCAGTGTAGTAACCACCCAACATGCCCATACACCTTTAGCCATCAATATGCAGCTACTCCTCATGTGAGTATGTGAATTCATTTTGGACTTAAGGTGTGGAAGCTGCACTGAATAATTCTAGGTGCTTGTTCAGGTTTCACATGGTGCTTGCTTAGAGTACTCTCATGTTAAGCCACTATGAATATGTTGCACTGCCACCTCTGATACCAGGGTAATGTTTTAATCTTTCTATTCCTGCACTGCACACTAGCAGTATCTGGTGCAAATACAACAGAGAAGTATGCAAGCGATACACCACCTAAGCATCATTTGCCGTGCAGAATGTACAAGTATGCATACCAAATTTCTGTGTTTCTAAACATCGGTGTTACTACACTACTACTGAATAAAATGAACAGCACTCAGGCTGGGGGAAAGACAAGGGAGCCATGACATCACAGAATGGGTGGGTCTTATTATTTTAGTTAAAATCAGATGACGGCTGTGGTGATGTCACTTTGGGGAGGAACTGAAAAAAGTACCTGCACTGCCTGGCCTCGATGATGTCAGTAATTGGGCAACTCCAGCAAGCTTTATTCAAACGTGAGAGAATCATTTTGTAAGTGAAACCATCACAGTATGAGAAGGTAGGCTTCTGTTACAGAAGTAAGGGGAATTATAAAAATTGTAAATGCTTTATTGTTGTTGCTTTACAGAGGACAATGTAAATAGGGAGGAAAAGGGCTGTGAAGTTGAGAAATACATTAGGGAAACCTGTTGTACTCCTTTAACAGAAACTGGCTTTTCTACACACGGACACACTTTACTTTTCTTGGAATAAGATGTTATAGTTTCAGACACGCCCCCTTCCTTAGCTATGCTTAGCTAAGGGCAGACATGAGCCAGAGGGCTCCAATAAGCTTACACCTTACATGACACACACCCCTGTGAAGTCATCTAGCTCTAAGACTTAATCCATGGCTTAATGCTCGTACACGGTTGGGTGCAAGCTAAACCTGCAGGGAAATATGTGATTCACTATCAGACTCCTCAGTTGCATAGGATTGCCTACTAATACATAGTTACATGTCACACATTGAGCCTTCCCCCTTAGCAACCATTACTCCATGGCCATGTTGTCTTCTGCCTGCCATTGAGTATAATGGCAAAATACTGGATTTAGTTAGAAAGCTTATTTCAGGGCTTTTTGTTTATTTTTGGCCCGATCCCATTTGGATGCCATTGCACTATACTTAAACAGCCAAAATCAGATAAAAAAAAATAAAAGTTTTTTTTTTTCCTTTTTGCCCGGTTTTCAATGCCAATGGTCATATATTTGGCCATTGGCATGCTTGCTACATGATATCCATCCTTTATTTGGAGCTGACATGGCTCCATTTTGTAGTTTGCAGAAATGTACTCTGTTACTAACCAAATACATTTCTGCAGACTACACTAGTCCTCCACGGCCGGCTTCCAGCTTCCTGGATTGCAAATTTACCTCATTTGCATGGTTTTCACCTGCAAATGAGGTAATTTGCATCCCCGAGCTCTGTCCGTGCAGGATTAGTTTAAGAGCCCGCATGCACGTGCCGGGAGCTCGTTCCTGGATCACATACCGGCCATATTGCCAGGATTAGCTCTTAAACTAATCCTGCATGCTATTTTTGGCTTGCTGAATCTGGGGGTATATATAATTGAAATAATAACATTCTCAGAAATTCTATATTTTATACAAGCTTGTTCGCTATCTCCACTTAAATCACATTTAAAACAATTTGAAGGGTTAATAGCAAAATTATTATGGTACCCTATAAAACCTAGAGTTGCCCTAAGACATCATTTTGACAAATGGGAAGAAGTGGAATAGGCTTGCCAGATTTGGAAGGATATATACAATCGTCATCTTTAAAAACAGTTTCTCTATGGTTAAGCAAAGAATATCATTCCAGATGAAAACTAGTACATGAAAAAAATCGGGTTAAAAACCACTCATGATACAATAAATAAACATATGGAAATAGTACCAAATAGCTTACTTTGATTATTGAAGGAATATATGGCAACAGGGAAACACAAAAATATAAATTCTAAATATATTATCAATACCCTAAAGTCTTTTATGCAATTTGTAAACAAAAGTCCGGATATAAAAGCATGCCCCGGGATTCATGAAGCTCGGCGCAAGGCCGGTGTAAGGCTTGCACCGGCCGTGCGGCGTGTATATGGAGTAGTAGCGCCATATGCATATTAATGAAGGCGTGCAGCCACCACAGCCACATGCATAGGAAACGTGCGCAAGTGCATGGGGCGTACCGAAGTTGCGGAGGGAGGCGTGTCAATGTCGGTTGTCGATGAGCAACCTAAACTGCTGAATAGTATAGTCCGCCTGCAGTAATACTCGCACCTATCAGTGTCCATGGAGACTGAAACGTATACAAAGCATGCAAGATAGTCCCTGCGAACAGAAAATGAAGAAGCAAACACAAATGCACGATAGGGAATAACAGGTCCCTACCCTTGAACAAATGACAGAAAAACCGCGTGCCCGTGGTCCAACGTAGTGTTTATAGCTATACCATGTGGAAGTGAAACATATCATATGCTAGGGCGCCGCCAGATACGTCCAGCCCAATGGAGAGGGTCACCAGCTGACCAATAATGTGAGGGAGGGTACATAGCTGTGCAGATGTGTCCATAAAAAAATACACTAGGAGAAAAGTAGATATATGTAGTGACTGTCATGTCCGAATCATATCCCACAAGGGATGTAATAGTCACATACAAAAGGTATGTCTGTATCCCACATAACAAATGTGATAGGGAATAGAATACACATGTAAACAAATCAGGAGAATAGAAACAGCTACAACAATAAGGACACATGTAGGCCGAAAGGAACAGTATGACCCGTACCATCGACTAAGAATACCTGTCCCACTTTGCGAGCGACAGTACCGCTGCGTCCAGATGTGTCCTGACACAAGCATGTAAACATGGCAAATGTGCAGAGATTATAGGACATAATTATCCCTCAGACGTCATGTAATAGTGGCATTAAACAGTTGTTCTCCACACGTATATTACATAAATGTCATAAGAAAAAGAATAAGCCACTGAAATGCTACAAGACTAAAGCTTAGATATAGGCAAGAGTTGTACGTTCTATCTGCCGAACTGACCGTGGGTATGTGTCAGCGTGGAAAATGTGTTGTGTCCACCGCAAATGTTACATTGCGGCCAATTGAAAAGGTGGAAACAGTACCGTAGACTGTGGGGAGGCATTGTCCACAACAGTCAGATATGTGGAAGGAATAGCATGGACACTGGAAAAGGTGCCATCCCCCCAATGAGTACAACAGGTGTACAAATCCCGGGAGTCATCGGTAGAAGCCAAACTAGTATGTGACACAGCGAGAAGGTAGTACCTGGGTATACCAACTAAGTAACGAAAGTGAAGTATGGGCGTGTACCTATGTGTGTGAGGTATAGCACGTGGGAAGCAAACATGGCAGGGTAGTCCACACAACCATAAAGGTACCCGACACCTGTAGGGCAGTCAATGTACTACTCTGGCCGTGTCATGGCCCAACAACAAAAGTAGTGAGCTATCGGATGTGAGTAATTTGCATGTGAGGGGTGGAAGGGTAATGGTAAAACCATAAAGGCGACACTGTGTCGTATGCAGAAAAGGTGAACCAGAGGTATAGGAGGGGGCAGCGGGTGAAGTGGGCATAAACACAAACACATGGAGAAACAGCTGCAAGATGAGCAGACAGGCCATAGTGTAGAACACAATCCCACAAACATATGTATCATGTAAATGTGCAATCAAAATGTATAGATATGTCACCGTCACATACCCACAGGTTGGTCCTGATGGAACTGGCCATAACAAATGCAACACTCCTGGCTGCATAATGGGCTACCCAGCATACCCTCCACATCACACAACCCAGCCCCATAACAGAATGTCCACCAAATCCACCCGTACGTGGCCCAGTGGTCCGTTGCAGACACAGCTACACATACCGACCCCTACGCATATGTAGTAGGTATTGTCACCCTAGGCAGTGTCAGGATAGCAAACCATGTATTCCCTGCATGTTAAACCCCCTGCACATTTTCATAAAGCCAAAATACATTTTGATGTCATTTCTGTGTGGAATGGTCCAATTTCTGGAATATCCCTTACGGGATAAGTAACCTGTGTAAATAGTAGAACGGGTATGACCACAAGATGTCCAATCCTGTACATATCTGGACACAAGTCAGAACGTGAAGTACAGGTCCAAGACACTGTCCAGACCTGAGTGGTCATGCATAACCCAGTACCCAGGATAAAACACCTTCCCGTGACGCTCGTGTCCCCACACAAATATGCGGGAGAATATATCGCACACTCGAATAGTGGTAAACAGCAGAAGGGTGAGGAAGACACCCAACATTAACAGGAGAACCCTGATGAAGTGCGAGGGATACCTAGTGTGTGCCGGTGTGACCGACCATACCAGACAACCCGTGTGAGTTAGATATCTGGACAGAGCCGTGACCACAAGTGAGACAAAGGTACAACAGCAGATACAATATGCAAAGATAGCTGTTAGAAGTTATTCATGTATGTGCAGTCTTGATCCCGGGAAGTCCACTGGGTGAAGAAGTGCCCAGTAACAGCGGAGGCCCGGGTAGAAAAGCCCCACAAGCAATACAAGGAAATAAAGGCTACATAATGTTAAAGGTAAAATACAAGAGCAAACGGCATACAGTCAGGAAATACACATGCATAACATGTGCATAATAAGACAGTGCAAATCCAGAGTTTGTAGTGGTAATACAGAAATGTACAACAATGACATACTGGGAGTCAAGTGAGTGTCAGTTAAGTCTGGTTAAGCTGGAGGGTAGAGAGGAGCAGGAGTATGGAGAGCTCAGAGGAGTGAGATCTGTAGAATGTATAACAGGTGCAAGCAGGAATATATCCATGTGGATTGATAAACATAGATATATCATAGAATGACAGTTTGCGCAATGGCATTAATGTCCGGAGTATGAAGTCTGAAACTCAACTGTCTGCCAGCACGTCCCAACATAATGCCGAGCTACTGCTGTGCCAGAACACAACAGCGTATTACAGAGGTTCATACCATATCACTCAACTGTCCAGATATTCGCAGAATGACCTGAGTGTTGGCTCATAGTGTTGTGTGCCTCTGACAACCTGCGTCTGTCTGGTAAATAGGTGTGAATTGACGTCACGAAATAATGAGCATTAAGTACAGCACTCCACATCCCGCAGAAGAGACATGACAATGCAAAACCTAGTATTCTATCAATGTTATAAGCTTGTAAGAAAACTAGTTAAAATGTGTCCCTCTTACTCTCCCCATCATGTAGGGTTTGCGCAGATTTGTTGCTCAAAGAGGTTGAGAGGTATGGTCCGTACATATGTACAGTAACAAGCCATGACATTTGTGTAATGTACAACTGCATACCTGTAGTCACAACATGTCCCAGAAAATAATCCCTGTATGAATGAATACAGGTAATAGTCAAATGTGAATGGGAACCCCCCCCCCTCACCGTGGAGTATGGACCATAACAACCCCACCCATAATATGTACAGCCAACAGAATAAGCTCCTGATAGGTGCCCAAACATGTGTCTATAAATACAGGTAAAATGTTCATATCAGGGAGATGCTCCCTGTCCACATGCTTCATCTGACATTTGAACTCGGCCAGGGAAGTTCCGTTCACCAGGCAGACAAGCCCATACCCAGATCACTACATGAACACCCTGACAATCAGAAACGTGTATGTGATACAGCTATATGCCCTGGTGTTCTGCATATCCTCGGAGTGATTAACAATGCAGCTGGGGTCCACAGCAGTAGGCAATACGGAATGTGTAATATGTAGTACAGCGTTTCCCACAGCAGGGGGAATGGATGCCTGTGTTGTAAGTGAAGTAGTGAGGCGTATGTTGATGTAGCTAAGTACTATGGGTATGCATATCAATGAGGCGGAACAGCAACAGAATACTGTTTCCGGCATCCGTCCAACGTGAATGCAGTCCCGGTTGACCTACGACCACTGCAGATATCCCTGTAAAGTGTAATGAATGCGTTTGTGCTGTACACACAGTTAAATACGTAAAGGTGAACCGTGTGTTTCACACCAGTCCGTAAACCGGACTACAGATGAGTAAGTGTTACGGTCAGATGTATGAAAGGCCGCTCAAGCACACATTTATTAAACAGATGTAACCCACAACATGTAAATGCAAGTGCGCCTGTACGTGTGTGATCCGCTCACAGCATAGTAAATGAATGCTGTTTCCCCCACGTTAGATATACATGGCTCAAACCTGTTAACCCCGTAAAGTATGAAACCGGACAAAGGCATGCAAACTACTGGTACAAATAGGGACAAACCCCAGATATGTGCCAGAGCAAACATAGAAAGTGGATAGAATAACGGGTGTGTCAGTAGCATGGATTCTCTGAAGGGTATGCAGTTGTAACCTGAACTGCTTGCCAGTATTTCCCAATGTAAGTCTTTAATGAAATGCCACTACATTGCCAGATAGACACAAGTTTATGAAAACACACACGAAGATAAAGAGGCAACCAGCTGTACACTCTGCGACAATCTGTACAGTGGAAAGGTATGGTATGGATATAGATATATGTGTATACACATAATCCACAGACGTAAACCAAAGCAAATTATGAAATGAGGACTGTACATATATATATGTATACACAACAAACATATGTCCCGTAGATATGACATATGTACATAAATAGGCCACGGCATAGCTAATATGGGTAGACAAACAGACATGCATGAAAGGTGAATAAACCGTTGCCTTCCAAACCATTGGCCAGAAAGTGACAGTCCAGCACATTCTACACTTTAAACATGCATATAGGTGTCCATTGCAGGACCCCAAAAATTGATCCATACGTAGTGTCAACCGACATTGACGCAAAATAAGTGACCTCAGCAAATACGATATAGCTATACATGCAACAATAGCAGGTGCAAGGGTAATGACACATGTGTCGATAGACTGTATGACATACAAACTGATATCCGGAGAGTGGGGAGTGCATATAAGTGTCTCCACACTTCAGTACCGCTCACATTAAACATGTGTAATGGGTACTGTGGATGGGGTGTCAGGTATGGGAATCATGGGTATGCAGAAATGGGCCTAGGTGTTGTTTGGCAGAGATTTAGTAGGCCCGCCCCGTGGGAGTGATGTGGGTATAGCACACGCCTATATTCTCAATAATGGGGCAAACCATCCACTGGATATTGTGTAAACCATTGTGGGAATATGTAGGGCCCTATATCAGTGTCATGTAGGCGATTATCATGGATGGACATGCGTCACCCAAGATGGTAACCATAACTGGCAAACTGTCAGAATAAGACAGCTGCACTAAGGCATAGTACATGAAATACAAATAGGGACTATATTAGATATACCCCAGACAAAGTCAGAACGTTGATAGAATACTGGCGTAGCCAGGAAAATGAATGTTATGAGTGTTACTAATCATGACATAGAAATGTCAGTCACTATTATCTAACCGCACAGTTCGTAATGCCTTGCCAGTAATTTACCAGAAAGGCACATTACTATGACAAATGTAACAAGAGCAAGGTCAAACGTCAGGCGTTTACCCATAATGTGTACAGGTTAGGGTATGAAGGTAACCTGTCCAAAATACATGTACAGAACTAGTGATACTAGGTGGACAGGTGAGAAGAAAGACATCAGGACAAATGACAAAACATGTACAAGTCATACGCATGTACGCCGACAAATGTGAATGACAACGTATGCCCTGTGAAAGTCAATGTGGAAGGTTAATAGACTCAAAAGAAATGTGTCCCTCAGGGTGTCATGCAGTGTCACCGTTACAATATCCAGTCCCCCATACTCGTACGTGAGCTCTGCCACTGACGGAAAGTGCAAATACCGGCGTACACATACGGTACATGATAGACTAATTAGTGTGGATAAGCAGCTGTTGGCCTGTGTGAGGATTACAACCCTCTGGGTGGGTGTGTCCTGCAATATAAATGTAATGGCATGTGGCCTGTGATGCCGCCATACAGTGTGTGTATTGGTGTCAGAAAGTTGATATCTTGTATCAGACACATACTCCGCAACTGTACAGATTTACGCAGAATGTGCAGAGTTCTGCCTCATATGTTTGGTGTGTTCCACGTAACATCAGTACCATTCTGGCAAATTCCTGATAACTGAAGTCATGAAATAATGACAAACATGTGAGTTTAAAACACCAAATCCGTCAGAAAAGTCATACTAATGCAAAACCTTTTATTGTGTCAACTATCTACGTTTGTAAGAGCAACATGTCAATACTGCCCCTATGTGTCCCACTATCAGTTAAGGCTTTGTCCAGATGTTTGCTCGAGGAGGTGGAGTGGTATGATCAGAAACAGATACATGTGTGAAGAAACAGCATTATCGACTGCAAGATAACGCAGAAGGTATGAAAAGCGCTGCAGTAGGACGTTCAGTACTGTCCGCAGGTATGTGCTGACATGTCAAATGACACAGCAGTCTACATGAAGTACCTATAGGGCTGTCACCTTTACAAATGATGATAGTGGGACATACCCAGAGCCATGCACACAGCACAAATAGACATACACACAGCAAAACTAGGCCATGATACATGAAGCCTCCGGCGGTAATGCAGTAGAGTGAGAGTACAGCAAGGATAGATGTCTGCCAAGCTATACAGCAAACACCTGTAAGGGTGTAACACCGCCCGTAACACGTTGCATGGACAATGTTAGATTTGCAACATACCCCATTGGTATGTGAAAGCTATGCAAATATGCGATACATGAAACAGTCAGCTGTCCATGCAAGAGCAGAGTTATGGGCAGAAAAAAAAAATATATATATATATATATATATAGAGAGAGAGAGAGAGAGAGAGAGATACAGACATACACACACAGACACATACACACACATGTGGCAGGGTTGTGAGCAGAACACGAACGTAACCACTGTACCACACAACAGCATTACGCAGTGACAGAACGTGCAACCATGAGTAGTAGATCACGGAAATCACACAGGCATACGTCTAGCCTGTAGACAGTGGCATCAAAGGCAAAGACGCCGCACACATGTTATGGTGAGTGAATACTGTAAAAGCAATGTACTGTTGTCATGCAGCTGGAAACACACACACACACACTTGGCAGGGCTGGGAATTGAACTTACACCTAACTACCCTATCACACTACAGCATGATGCATTTACAGAACACGCTACCGAGATTACTAAACACAGCAGACACACAGGCATTCTTCTAGGTGCGTGTCAACATCCGCAAAGGCAAAGACGTCAGCAGGATATATCTGTGGTGCGAAGCGTCTAAACGCATAACCTGAGTCCCCAGGCGGATGGGAGCATGCACACACACACACACACTTGGTAGGGCTGGGAATCGAACTTACACCTAACTACCCTATCACACTACAGTATGACGCATTTACAGAATGCGCTACCAAGATTACTAAACACAGCAGACACACAGGCATTCTTCTAGGTGCATGTCAACATCCGCAAAGGCAAAGACGTCAGAAGGATATATCTGTGGTGCGAAGCGTCTAAAAGCATAACCTGAGTCCCCAGGCAGACGGGAGCATACACACACACACACACACACACACACACACACACACACACACACACACACACACACACTTGGCAGGGCTGGGAATCGAACTTACACCTAACTACCCTATCACACTACAGCATGATGCATTTACAGAACGCGCTACCGAGATTACTAAACACAGCAGTCCCACAGGCATTCTTCTAGGCGAGTGTCAACATCCACAAATGCCAGTACACCGGCAGGGATTGTATAGAGAGTGTACGATCAGACATAGTACTGTCCCACGGTAGACTATACAACCACACGGCAGTGGTGTACTTGGGGCAACTATACATGTATGGAACACTACAACAACAATACATAGACACAGTATGCACCACAGACAGTGCACCCTTCCAGATAGTCACCCAGTGTGTACTCGGTAGGCATCCATCCTGATGTTGAAGATGGACATCTGTTGCCTGGATGACCACCATGGCAATACAGGATGTCAACGGCCATGCCCATGCACAGAGGGACATCACCGACACAAGGTGTCACTGGCCATGGCCACACACCTGGTAATATACGTCAGTTCGGACTGTACTGTGTGTTGATCTACACAACGGTGTACTGGGCATGCTCACACACTTAGCTGTTGCAAAGGGCCGTCTTGCATGCAGATGGAGTGTAAACACAGAAGGTCTTAGTTTGGACTGTACCGTGTGTCCATCTACACAACTGCGTACATGGACTGTACTGTGTGTCGATCTACACAACGGCGTACTGGGCATGCTCACACACTTAGCTGTTGCAAAGGGCCGTCTTGCATGCAGATGGAGTGTAAACACGGAAGGTCTCAGTTTGGACTATACAGTGTGTCCATCTACACAACTGCGTACATGGACTGTACTGTGTGTCCATCTACACAACAGCATTCTGGGCATGCTCACACACTTAGCTGTTGCAAAGGGCCATCTTGCATGCAGATGGAGTCTAAACACGGAAGGTCTCAGTTGGGACTGTACCGTGTGTCCATCTACACAACTGCGTACATGGACTGTACTGTGTGTCCATCTACACAACAGCATACTGGGCATGCTCACACACTTAGCTGTTGCAAAGGGCCGTCTTGCATGCAGATGGAGTGTACACACAGAAGGGCACAGTACAGAAGGGCACAGTAAGGTATAACTGTGCTCACGCACAGGGCGGTCACACATGCAGTGACCTGTACACACACAGCTGCCATCACAGCTGTCACAGGTGCAGGTCACACACGTACACACTGCAGTGTACACTGTAGCTGTCAAGTCAGCACCATGTCATCGGTGCAGCACTACACAGCCTTACAGTACCACAACACCATGTGACACATGACCACTGGGCTGTACAGAGGTGTACACCAGCTGTGCAGAGTACACATGTACCAACAGGGATCCAACAGGTGTTATGCATTGCAATGATACCAGTATACATGAACAGGTCGGCTCAAGACATACCACGGCCCTTACACAGCTGTGACACCTGACTGTTGCTGTACACCAATGAACACACGTCTGGATATGTCATACATGTGATTGTGTGGATGTGTGCATGGACTGCACACACAACACATACATACATAGCCTTTGATGTACCTCGTGCATAACAGTGGCCTGATCAATGTTACACACGCATATGGAAGGTGGGTCCATGTCTGTTGAATGCTCACACTACAGGGGGTAGCAATGTTGACCGGGACACATACCCTTGTACTGGTTGCCTGTGACACCCGTGATATCATACCACAGTCCATGTGTTACGTATGTCAACACACATGTCCACCAATAGCAATGCATACAAACATGGCAACAGGAGACACATGTGACATCTGTACTTTGCATGCAGCAACCATGCATGTGCAGTGGCCGATGTCCGTAACATAGTTGCACCTAAGTACGACACGCAGTCGCAATGCAGACCCATCATTGACACCTGTATACGGTGACATACAAACAGCACGTATGGAGGGATGTGTGTACATAATGTGGTGAACCACCTGTGTAGATGTATGTGTGCAGGGGGTGGCTCACAGTTGTGTCACACACCATCCTATCATGCCATGTGCAAACAGTACGCTATGTTGCTGTTACGTGACGGTGCTGACATAATGCATACACAGCAGTCAGGTGTTACCAACTATATGTCACATGGCACCTGTAACACCTACAACCTCCCGTGTGCATATAGCAGCACATTTGCCAGATATAGCATTGGTACACATAATGCAATCAATACCGCTGCATGTCTATCAAACGTGTCATCATATGGCAGGTGTATCATTCCCAGCACTGCCATGTGTGTCTGAATGTGTGACCAGCGATGCCACATATCGTGGGGAATATGTCCCAGTTGTTACACATCCCTGTACACCGTTGTAGAGATCTGTACATACGTCAGTGTGGGAAGCATGACGTCGGCCGGTGTAGTGCATCACACACGTCGGCTGTCCGTATACACATGTGTGGTTACCACAGTGTGTGTGTGTGTCTGTATGTATGTCTGGTGCTTGGTGTGAAGGTGTATGCTAATATACAGTGAGAAATGATCAGTAACTCCACGTGGTGACTAACCAGTAATGGTGATGCAGTGCACTACCCTGTTGATGCCATAGGTCCCAGCCATACTGGCTACCTGTGCATGTTCCTTCTCTTTGACACATCGTGTGGGTGCATAGTACTGTGAGGGTGATGACCACATAGGCAAGGGTCCCCATCTGCACACTATGGGGTGTGCATTATAGTGGTGTACACCCCGTGAATGAGGCCATGTTCCCGTACTGTTACAGGGTCCTACTGCTGCACAGTGTGGCCTCCAGCTACCAAGTGATACCCCACATCATCATTGGCCAGACCGCTGTGTACAACCCCTGCACCATGTCACCATACCTGTAATGTGTCCTGCTATGTATGTCACGTATCTGTCCAGTGTAGCCTGTGGCACTGACCACATGCGTCAGGTGCAGTATATGTGTGGACATCTGTGTCATGTTGGTGTTTCTAACAGTCAGGTTGAGGGTACATGTAGCATGCTGATATTGCCAGACGTGCCTGTGAGTAATCCACAGTTACACGTGGGGGACTGCAAACACTGCTACCTGTAGACACATGCAAGTACACCATAGGAGGGAACCAGGGTATCACAACCAACATGGTGCTACAGATGTAACTGAGACACATACCGTGAACACATCACAATGCATGCTGCACCTGCACTACATGGTATGACCGGTGCATGTCGACAGTACACAGCCTATGTCACATACACATCTCTCAGTATTCACACACAACCACTGCAACATACACATCCCTCACTATGCATACACAGGTAATATTACATACACCTCTCACTATTCTGTTAACCCTGTACATCAGAATATTTGTGCATAACCCTGCACCGATGGTGTGGATGGCAGGGATGTGGCACAGGCTTCATCATATGCACAGGGTGACATGTTTGCCAGGGGCATAGGCTGCACCAATGGATAACATCATGTGTGTGTGTAAGGGCCGGTGAGTTGATTGGACATATCTGTTCAGAATGCATGTGGATGTTGTGGAGCCCTACAGTTGTGTTTGCTGTGTGCGTGTTTGTGTGTACACAGTTCTGCCATTTGTGAGGCCTACATGGGGTATAATTGACAGCCCCAGATTGTACAGAGCAGGTTGTACAGCTCACTGTGCCCGTCCACAGCCACGTGACCTGTGCCTGCCTGGGGTTGCATGGGCACTACCAGGTGGAGGTACAGAGTGGCTACTGTCTGATGACACATGTCCGCTGGAACTGTGTCCCCGCTGAGAACGTCCAGGGCCACGTCCACATGGCCTGCTGTGTCCTGGTGTTGACAGCGCAGCACCAGCTGCACTGCTACTGCTACCGGCACTATGGGAGCGGGCATGTGAGGTGGCACGCTCACGTCGACCTACACTAGGTGGTGTTGCTGGCCTACGTCCACGTGGCATACGCCTCACTCTTACCAGATGTTCCAGCACAGACATCTCCCGCTCGCGGATTGCCATGCCTCGGTCAAGGATTCCAACCATTTCACCTAATCGCCTATCCAGAACATCAGCAATCTGCTGTTGAGCATTTGCCAATGCCTGGATGTTGTCATTTAGGGTATGGATAGCAGCCCTCTGCAGCCTCTGCCCTTCTCTGTTCTGCCATTCAGCACGTGCCTGTGCCGTCATTACAGTCTGGAACATGCGTCTGGTGATACCAGCTGCTGCGCTCTGTCCTGCAGGTGCATGTCTGCCAGAGGTCCTCCTATGAGCAGCACCGGCCACATGCCTGTGTGGCACATCTGCAGTCATTACACTGACACCATGGTGTGTAGACACACCTTCTGTAGCCACCACATGTTCCTGTTCCACGCTAACAGATGCTGACTGTCCTTCCTCTATGGCCACTGGTGATGCGGTATGTGTTGGCAGCAGAACTCTGTGCGGGGAAGAGGGGGACATAGCTGAGATGGTAACCATTGGCGCAGATTCAGCCCCTGACAACCCTGCCTGTACCTCATGCATATGTTCATCACCGCTAGTATCTGTGGGGACACTAACATCAGATGGGCCGCAGGAGGGTAACGCACCTACATCACCTGTGAATGCAAAAAAATACTGTAAATTACAATAGACACAGACACAGACACACACACACAGAAACAGACACACACACACACACACACATACACACACACACACACACACACACACACACACACACACACACACACACACACACACACACACACACACACACACACACACACACACACACACACACACACAGATGCACACACACAGACACACACACAGACACACAAACACAGACACACACACACAAACACAGACACACACACACAAACACAGACACACACACACAAACACAGACACACACACACACAAACACAGACACACACACACACAAACAGACACACACACACAAACACAGACACACACACACACACAAACACAGACACACACAGACACGCCTGCGATACAGCAGAGGGCATGCAGCTCAGACATTAATAGTGTTAGTAAGCATACCTCCCTGGGGTGCACACTACAGCAAGCAGGTGTCATATCAGTAGCCATGCAGTTCACACAATCATGGTAGTATGCATGCATCCCCGTGATACACCATGTGGCCCAGAACAGGATAACAGTACACATGGATGACGTGACCTTGACATGTAATCTGCTGACATGTGCATTAACATGCATACATGTCTGACACAATGGTGTCCTGACACATGTACAGCATCATAATGGGCTTCACATTGCAGTGTTGTGTGTATGCCCTACAGATAGAATGCATGTTTAGCAAATGTGCATGAGCATGGGAGG
This sequence comes from Protopterus annectens, assembly GCF_019279795.1. NCBI lineage: Eukaryota > Metazoa > Chordata > Ceratodontiformes > Protopteridae > Protopterus > Protopterus annectens. The sequence continues at coordinate 720,806,471 of NC_056751.1, read as the reverse complement.
GTAGTGTGAGCCGTCTACATTGCTATACAGTGGGAAGTACAGACACTGTGCCATTGCATGGCATCATGAGGCATCTATGTTGTTGTAGAATGCATAATATGTACACATTGCATAGCCATAACTGCAACACAGTCATGATGTTCAACAGATCATATATGGTAGACTTCAGTGACACCTCCAGTAGCTGTGCACAGGGGTTTTAGGTTGTCCAGTGTACCATATCAACTGTATAATCGGTCAACTAAGGCTATAATTGGACCATGTGTGGACAATGTGCAACAGGGTGTATACACATCCCATGTATTGTGTGGCTACATGTCTCTGGCCATCCCCCATGGCCATGTGTGCACATGTGTTGGCCAATTGTGTGTGATGGCCATCTATCTCACATGTCTGTGTTGTCCCATATGACATACACCCATAGATGTCAGATATGTCACAATCCACAGGGCTATGCAGACAACGGGTTGTATGTTTGGTATGTGGGGTATAGGTCATGCGATAGTGTGACAATATTGCAGACAGAACACTACATGTCTGGGACATGTCAGGTGGCACATCACAATGTGTGCACCCAATGCAGGGGCATATGACACAATGGTGACACCTGTGGGCTGCCCATATCACAGCTCACTGTGCGGTACTGTGTGCATACCACACATGTTGTTCCAATGCATACTACATATTCCTGCATTGTAGAACACCTCCACCATTGTATGCACAGCTGACCACACATGTCACAATGACAAGTACTGTGGTTTCAAGTCGGTGTATCATTTCATTTGTATATATTGCACATGGGTGGCCTGTGTGAATGATGGGTGATGCGACCTGCATATCATGACTGGAACAAACATCAGGTGTGCAAGTGTTAACTGGCCACATGGCAAATAGATCTACACTGTAACATGCCTGATACTGATGACAGTCTCACCTGCAACGGACTCATGTCTGTGCAGCACACCAGAGGTACCTGTATAGGGGTGACACACCAGTATGAACATTATCCATGACTGTATGACAGCCACAGGTTGCACTGTGCATGTGAACACATTCACCTGTGCAATAGCATATAGTATGCACATGTGTGCATACACAACGTAGCATACTGTAGTATGCAGCATGTGTGTCCACATACCTTGCATATGTTGTTACTTTACATAATGTACAGTGACACATGCAACTACATGGGATATAATAGCCATATGTGCAGTACTGACTTACCAGGCAACTCCATGCTCATTGGTTGGGAGACACCCACCTCCACGATGGCAGCTAGTGTTTCTGGATGCTGTTCCCTGGGTGTCCCCAGACTGGCCAGTAGCTCCTCAGTGTGTGTGAGTGGGGGCTGGGTTGGTGGCCCACCACCTGTTCCACCTTTTTCCCTGGCAATTGCAGTGGCACACTGTTTTGCATGTCGTATCAAGTCCGTGCAGTGTCTGCACACCTGCTGGTAGGTGCGGTTATGGCCACCCACATCGTTCACCCCCCTGCGTAGATCCTGCCACAGGTCATCTCGCTGCTGGGCATGCTGTGGCACATGACTGAACAACAAGTCATAGTTGTCATGGAGCTGTGGGATGAGGACATCATCCTCCTGGCGGCTGTATGCTGGGAGGCGTGTACGGAGCATTATCTGTAAGACATAATGATGGTGACAGGTCACAGTTTCAGAGATGTACAGAGATACTGCTGCACATACATTTCTATGACATCTACTACATCTGCACAGTTATCTTTGCAAAGAATCATGACACTGACACGACTGATGTGTTTGTGTCACACACATGTCACACCCATTATGCATTGGATATCATCACCATATATGTGTGTCACCTCATTACAGTGTTCATACTCCATGTAAATGCTGTCTTGCTGTGGGCATGTCTATTTGCCTGCACTTGTGTTCTTACCTATCTGCACATGCCTGGATGTGTCCACGGTAATGCTGTTGACCTGGATGCTGTGTATATGTCACATATCAACACAGACACAGCCGTAATGGACTTGAGCAGTGACAATGCACACATACACATGGACACCTGCACATGCATGTGTTTTGCCATATACATCTACACAGCACTGTACAACTGTTCAACATCCTGCCACGGATCGCCTGTATTGCACATGTGATAGACATGGGACAATGGCTAGTCAGACGACATTCGCAGGGATGGTTATCAACCATAGCATGTCCGGGCATGGTTTCCAAGCTGTAACAGACAGCCATTATGCCACCGCAAGGTGCATCAGTGCCACATTACTGATCCAGTCAGTTGATAGTACATCTACCATGCGACCATCACACCATGTATGACTGGGATGACATGTGCAGCTTTGATGGACAGGGTTGCATGGTATGGTGGGAGTATGTCACATATATGGCACAGGGATCTATCCAGCCTGTGGCGATCCTAGTATTAGGACGGTGGCTGTCCATGACATATGTCTTATAGATCAGGATATGGACATGTAGCATGTCCATCATCATGGTGTAGCAAATGTCTTTCTGCAAAGCAGACAGCATGCTGCATAGTGGAGGTGAGGATTGTGAAGGCTGGTATCGCACATCCATGCATAGCCATTACCCCTTAAAGGTGGTATGTGATCCAATATTGGTCACCACAGTGCTGTATATGCCTGTCCAGTGATCTCCGTGCTCATGGATGGCACCCTGACATGACATGGGTACCTCATATGACTACCTAAGGGGCCTGGAGACGTCACCAAGTTGGGGGGTGCACTGCACAGCACCATCCCTTACACAATGTCCATAATGTTGACCACAGCCTAGGTAGTAGTTTATGGGTACAGGGATGTTCACCTAGCGGTGACAATGCTGGTATCATCCATCAGACTGTGCACATATGTCACACACCTCACCCACACAGCCCATTCTGTATGTTGTTTACAACACTGACACAGCTATACTGATAGGTCATGGCCATTCACAGCCTTACATACACAGATGCCTAACATTTGTCTGTGTGGTATGGGCTACAATGAGGGTGGGGTACAACACATTAACCCTGTTCTACTGTAGCTGGCACTGGTGTGATGTGCACATGTCACTCTTGCACCTTTGTAGTTGTGAGTCTGTCAACAGGCCACTGGTGGAACACTCCTGTGACATACAAAGGTATTTGTAATCAAATATCCGTGCTGTCTTGTACATCTGTACTGCTAACATCTACAGTGATAATGGTTCATGGACATGCACACCATACCCAGCAGGGTTATAGTGCGGTGCCACCCAAAATGACTGTCATCACCACTTGTGGGTTGGTATTATCCAACACCCTATCTGTATTGTATGGTCATGCTAGGCACTTGTTCAGAACTTGTGAGCATGTCATGAGCTACTGATTACTATAGCACCCATTCCACACCATTTCCCACAGGTACACTGGCTGTCCTACACTTCCCAGCTTGCTTATGGTACAACAGCTGTTGTACACACGTAACGCACATATCCTGTGGGACATGGTTGTATATACAGGCATGTCCAACTGTCATGTACCAGTGCTACTGTCTGTCTATATGAGGGATATGTCATACATGTGGCAATAGAGCAATTGTCTCATGTACACATTCAATGCTCACCTCCCAACATACGACACTACAGCCTGTGGGGGATGCACTTCTGCAGCCATGCTGGGGGCATAGCTCTCAAGTGTACCTCATTACGAGGAACGTACCTCATTTGGGTTTCTAAAAGGTGCATGTTCCTCAAGGTTCCACATTGAAAGGGTCTGTCACACATTCATTGTTGGAAATTGTTTACCTGCTAGCCATGGCTAAATAGATGGGAATCATATTAATTCATTAGAATATTTTTTTTTATACGTAAAACCAGCCTATTTTAGCCATCATATGCCCTTCCCAGTTGAAGCTGTTAGTACGCCAGTTGTAAGTGTTCCACATTTTGCCCATTTGTCACACAGTATGAGGGCTAATGTTCCTCATTTTGGGGACAGGAGGTTGACAGCTATGGCTGGGGGTAATGCTGTCACCAAACCTGTCTGCACCTGACAGTCATTTGGGGATGTGTAACATTCGCAACACACCCCACCCATCACATAGTCTCACATGATCTACACCACTGGCCACACCTATGAGGACAACTTGTGCAGTACGTCTCCATACTCAGTGTAGGCACCAGAGGTAGCCCCCATCATTGAAGACAACATCACCAGCTTATAGCCCACAGACTCATGTGTGCCCATCACATACAGCCAATAGGGAGTTATAACATTCACAACACACCAGTCATAGGTGACTCTGTAGGGAGTCACACTGCAGTTGCACACAGCAGGCTACACAAGGCGATAGTCGCTTACATCTTGCTGTCGGGTAACTGCTTCTGCAACATAACCTATGCACCCATGCCACACCTCACCAGGTACAATGTGACTGTCATTTTCCATGTTAGTGTGACTGCCCTGTGATGCCACTTAACAGACTACGTGTGCAGGGACATGCAATAGCTCACCAGTCTTATAGCCCTGAGGGTGTGGGCCAAGCCCTGGGGAGCATTTTGCATTCGTCCGGACACGATACCACTGTACAATGACCGACTGTGTCACTTCAACAGTTGCCTATGCTCCTATTGTCATTCCACGGCCATCTGGTATCTGTCCGCTTTGACTGACCTGGTCAAACACAATGCTGTGGCACAGATGACTTGCACCTGTCAGCCCTGGGAGTACAGCTCACATGTAAGGCTATTGCTGCTTCTATACTGCCTGTCTTGCACAGTTTCCAATAACTGTCACCGGCAGGATGGGAACTGGCAGGCACGACATGGGATCATGTGACACAATGCTTGCATCTTCCTCTGTGATGCACGCAGGCAAGGCACACCTTATAATGCACCACTCAAACATCTCTGCAGTGACTGGGACCTGCCTCTAGGCTCTGCAGAGCACACCTGCAATGACAGGTTATAGACAGACCATACCTTTCAGGCACATACCTGGACCGGCACATCCACAGCTGAGGGGTTCCCATATCCCACTATGTTTTGCACACATCCTGGCAAGTTACTTAGCACAATGCATCAGAGGTGCTCCACGTGCAACTAACTGTGTCTGGGACCGCTATACACATTGTAACAAGCTACAGAGTCAACATCATACCCCACGGTTAACATAACTTCTTTGTTGGTATATTGGACAGTGGGCCTCAGACAGCTACTACTGATGTGTGACTGACACCACCCCACACTTAACTGGGATAGCCACTCATGTACCACCACATCCATGAGTCATAACCTCCGCTCTGCTGGATCAACCCATACACACCACCTCCAAGACCTACATTAACCTTGGCATGAACACTACCACCATGTGACTGGTGTTACACACCTGGGGTTATCCCCTCATTGGTGGATTCTGAACATATGCTAATCAACCTTGTTAGCCACATCCCGGCACCACACCCATCACAGCATACACAGTACATGAGTACTACAGCACCTACTACAGACGTCTGCTGACAGCGGTTGTTAACGTCATGACACCCGTGCAGATGGACAAAACTTACAAATGCTGACACATACCCCAGTGCACTTCATTAGCATGTACACAACTGCATGGATCATGCTATTCCACACAGAGCCATGATGGTACACACCAGATAACAGACGCCACTCTGGTGGTCATGTTCCATGGACATATGATGTACAACAACAGGTGTAGGCTGTTGCACAGTGGTGTACATTCCATGTGTGGGGTGGCTCACTGGTCAGCCGTGGTGGGGCCACAGGGTCCCTCATCACATACTCCAAGACTAGCTACGTAAACATGACTGCCACACATTCCAGGGTGTACCACCAGGCATTATGGTGGTATGTCAGTAGTCGATGGCAACACCCACATCTGCTGTCACATACAACAGTCACTCAGGAACATTACAGACCCAGGTGATGTTGGCAACATGCTGGAGGATGGATTCAATGCTAACATTACACCGTCTCACTCACTACAGGGCCACAATCCATACATGAACATTGTGGTGTCCCTGTGGTCACACCTACACAGTACTGACCTACACTCTATATGTCCTGGGACACTGGCCCCATGTCACCTTCCAATGTCCCAGGCTGTGATGTCCACCAACCTCTGAATGACATGTCTCCCCACTAGGCCACCATATTCAGTAATAGCCTTGTTTCAGACATTGTAGCCCCTGAATGGCACACAGCAGCATTTATCACACTACACACAGGTAGCACCACAATGCACGAGTGGGACTATAGTCCGATACACCTGACTGGACTGTTCTGCATGGCTATGGGGCACATCATCAAGGACGTCATTCACGGAGACATTGTTGGGCTCCCGTCCTTTGCTGCCACCCGGGTTGGGCTTGTTAGGGCCAGAGCATGGCCTCTACACATGGTGGACTCCTTTCATACAGTTACCAGGGCAGTTGCTGATGGTACAGGAGTCCACACATCCTACATTGTCCTCTCATTGCCTTTCAGCACCATTCCCCATTCTGGTATTGACAACATACACATCCACCTGCACATCGCGTGCCTGTGTCTCAGGATGTTATGCAATGTGGCTCATGGACAGGACACACACAGTGAGGCCAGCATACCATAGTACCTACTACATGTCAGGTACATTTGGCATACCACAGTCCTCAGTCATAGGGCCCCTCATGTTCAGTATATGCTTCCCTGTGGAACAGGCTAGCACAGGGGACTTTCGCTGCCTAGCTTTCAAACCCCTGCATACAAAGCACCATGATTGCTCCACCAGCTGATACTGACTCCATCCATACAGGTGTCGCTGTGACAGATACATGATATGACTATCATGGCATCAAGCTGCATGACACAAGGTGCATGCACATCACCTTTGCATTACACCATTCACCCACCTTAAGGTGGGAGTTTTATAATTGACTGTTTGCAGAACAAGTAACTTTGGTTCCTTCCCGTGGATGGTTTTCAGTGGATATTGTACTGGGGTGTACTGGGCATCCCCCAAATCTGAACCCAAAAATTACAAAAAGGGGAACCCCCTTTTGGGGGGTTTTTGTTTTCCCCCAAAAAAAAAAAAAAAAAATAAAAAAAAAAAAAAAAAAAAAAGAAGACAAAAAAAAAAAAAAAAAAAAAAAAAAAAAAAAAAAAAAAAAAAAAAAAAAAAAAAAAAAAAATAAAAAAAAAAAAAAAAATAAAATAAAAAAAAAAAAAAAAAAAAAAAAAAAAAAAAAAAATAAAAAAAAACAAAAAAAAAAAAACAAAAAAAAAAAAAAAAAAAAAAAAAAAAAAAAAAAAACAAAATAAAAAAAAAAAAAAAAAAAAAAAAAAAAAAAAAAAAAAAAAAAAAAAAAAAAAAAAAATTTTTTTTTTTTTTTTTTTTTTTTTTTTTTTTTTTTTTTTTTTTTTTTTTTTTTTTTTTTTTTTTTTTTTTTTTTTTTTTTTTTTTTTTTTTTTTTTTTTTTTTTTTTTTTTTTTTTTTTTTTTTTTTTTTTTTTTTTTTTTTTTTTTTTTTTTTTTTTTTTTTTTTTTTTTTTTTTTTTTTTTTTTTTTTTTTTTTTTTTTTTTTTTTTTTTTTTTTTTTTTTTTTTTTTTTTTTTTTTTTTTTTTTTTTTTTTTTTTTTTTTTTTTTTTTTTTTTTTTTTTTTTTTTTTTTTTTTATTTTTTTTTTTTTTTTTTTTTTTTTGTTTTTTTTTTTTTTTTTTTTTTTTTTTTTTTTTTTTTTTTTTACAAAAAAGGGGGGCCTTTCCCAAAAATTTTTTTGGGGCCCCCCCTTGGGCCCTTTTTTTAAAATTGGGTTGGGTTTTTTTTTTTCTCAACCAAAACCCCCCGGTTTTGGGTTTGAAGGGGTTTTTCCCTTTTTCAGATTTTTTTTAAAAATTTTTTTTAAACTTTTTAAATTGGGGATGTTTTTGGGGCCTGCCCCCTTTTGTTATGTGTAATTGCAACTGCCATGCATGGAGACAAGTAAACTTTGGATTCATGTCCCCCGTGGATTGTGTGTGACAGGTAGAGTATTTGGTTCAACATGTGGGTGTACCTGTCATCCCAACGTCTGATAACAGAGTATTGCAAACAAAACCTGTAACATGGCTGTTTGTTCCATTATACAACGCCTGCAATTTTGCATGACGCCTTTAATTGTGTCTCTCACACGGTATGTTGAGGGTTCTGCAGATGTAATTGACTGACTGGATGTTTGTGCTGCTATTACAGTCTGTATTGCTTTAGTTTCTAGTGTTGGGGGATGTCGGTGAGTGTACGTAGCATATACAGGTTTGTGGGCCTTGCATTTCTACATAATCCGTATATATGTGTGTGGGCTCCGTCCCTAATTAGAGAGCTAACAGTTAGTAGACTTATGTTACGGGATTGTACATTGGGCCATTGTTAATTGGTTTCTATATCGTCTGCAGGTGAGCTTGCTATTTGTATACCTCCGGAATTGCAGCGATATATCAAGGGATATGTGTAAGTGACAGCTATCCCTTGTATTTCTGCCCCAGATATTTGCAGTTATTGCGGTTATGTTGGTAAAAGAGCCTGTTTGCCATGGGTTGCCACCTTTTCATATGGCCATTGTTGGACACTTGCAGGACACACAGCAGTGTTTACAGGCCACCACATAGCCATGGTCAGTACACAGGATAGCACATACTTTTATCCTCAATACATACCTATTGTTGTGGGACTTTGGCTACTTATCATATTGCATGTAACATTTACGTTTCTTACATACAGGCATAACTATTAAATACGACTATTACATTATATATGGGACATATTAATGTCCTACCATCTCGGACATTTGCCCTTTGTACTGTTTTATGTCAGGACACACCTGCCCAGGGTGGGGCTGTCCCTCCTACTGTGGGACAGGTAGTAACCGTATGCCTACAGCTAGCTATACCCACACCTACCGTACTGATCTGCCTCTGACTTGGCACTAACAAACACATGTTGCGGACACACACACATTACAGTCACACGGAGACGCACATGGCACCCTCAACGCACACTTACACAGACTATGGCACTCACAAACACAGTTGAACACAGTACCTACATGGACCACAACACCAGCAGCAGTGACTAAATGTCCCTTCATATCATCATACTATTACTCGTGGCTGTACTGTTCCGGTACTGTGTTCTATCGGTCTTTCAGCCTCAGGGTTACGCATGTCGGTATGTTACACATTCCATAGTTGGCGGTATCCTATTTATTTGTACCTCCAAGATGTTATGAATGTCATTGAACTATCTATTATATTTGCAGATATCGCTGAATCCGTCTATATCACCATATATCACTCTATTGCCCTTTCTATCTGTATTATATATATGCATATGTGTACATATATATATATATATATATATATATATATATATATATATATATATATATATATATATGTATGTATATATATCTGGCGGGGAACGTGACAGGCACACAGCACCACCATATGCTGTAAGGCTCATGTACTGTTCAGGTGTTGGCGTTCCGTGTTCCACTAGCTGTTGTGTTTACAATGTTTGAGGGCTGCCTATGTAGGAGTCACACATTGGGCCACCTATACATTACAATTTACAGGTGGTCATGTTTGTGTGCCATCCATTTTACTGTGTGTGCAGGTGGAGAGGTGTCAATCCGTAGGGGCCTACACTGTCAGAGTATGTGCTATACGTTCCCTCTTTGCCAAGGCATAGGCATATTGGGCACGCCTCCATCTGCCTACTGGGGCTGGCACAGTGTGTTCATGGTCTGAATCCCTCTGTGCCTGTAATGGCCTTGGCAATTGCGGTGGGCTATGAGGGCCCTCACCATTTTGTCCCTGCTGCAGCTGCTTCCGCAGGATCATATTATGTAGCATGGCACATACTATGACGATGTGGGCACACGTGCCTGGAGAGTACTGCAAGGCTCCACCAGATGTATCCAAGCACCGGAGCCATGATTTCAGCATCCCTAACACACGCTCTATGATGATTCTGGTTTGTGCGTGTGCCTCATTATGGCGTTCTTGCATGGGTGGGTGTGCATTTCTGATGGGAGTCATCATCCATGGCTCCAGTGCATAGCCAGCATCCCCCACAAAATGGCCATGTGGGATGTCCCCCCTGACAAATGCCTGATACAGCTGTGAGGCATGCCAGATATGGGAGTCATGGTAGCTTCCAGGGCTGCCAGCACACACATCCATGATAATGCCCTGGGCATTGCACACAACCTGGCAGTTGATGGAGTGGAATCCCTTGCGGTTTATGTAGTGCCTACCATGCTCACTGGGTGGTGACTTGATTTGTATGTGCGTGCAGTCTATCGCACCCAGTACCTCTGGGTAGTGTGCCACATAGTGGAAGTGGCGCATATTGCTGGCCAACTCCTCCTGAGTTAAGGGGAAGTATATCTGCTCATTGGCATGTGGTAAGATGGCATCCAGGAACTGGTGTAGTACCCTGGATGCTGATGCCTGTGAGATACCCATTATATCTCCAGTTGGCCTTTGAAAGGTACCTGTGGCCAGTATTCTCAGGCTTACACATACCTTCGTGTCCACTGGGATGGGTTCCCTTCTGTTGTTTCTGGTTCTCAGGCGTGGCCGGCACAACTCCACTATTTGCTGTAAGATGTCCCTGTCCACCCTGTAATGCTCTACTATCTCCAGGTCATGTAGCCCGTGGTAGGTTACCTTTGGTCTGAACACTCTCCTTCTCCTCTGAGGCCTGCGGTGGTTGTCGGCATCATCCTCCACAACACCGTCAGTCTCTAACACATGCTGATGAATCACAGCTATGGCAGCTCCCAACATGTACATTTTAAAAGTTCCCCGTGTGTTTACACCTATGGTGCAGTGTTTGGGAATACACAGGTGTGTGTTGGGTGCTTTCACACTTTATACTATTGTGCTGTGAACACCGATGATGTCATAGGGTGTGTATGTACGATTGTAGCTACAGGGTATCTTATGTGTTTTACTGCCGGAACTACTATTGTGGTGCCTTTGGTGTTGAATTACATTTGCCTGCCGTGGATTACCTCTTGACCTTCCCTTTACATTTCTGCACGCTGCACCTACCATTTTCTGGCGTGCATCCTGCAGCCTACTTTCATTTGTACTTTCCTGGACCTGGCGTATCTTGCGTTATGTGTGTACTGCCGGTCTGCTGTTGGTTTGCTTTGCTCTGCTGTGTCAGGTCTCCTATCTTTGCAATCCAATACCTCCCCTCCTTTCTTTGCATTCCAATGCCTCCCCTATCCTGTTTTGCAGGTTTCTGCAAGCAGACTTGTCAGCTGCCGTCGATTGGCCATCGTGGGTTGATTGGTGTTGATTGCTCATTAGTACTCCAATTACCCTACTTCTACATTTCCTTCTTTTCTTCCCCTGACCTTCCTGTTTGTGGTATTGTTTGCGGCGCGTGCGTCCGATTACTGGGTTTCGCACGCCATCCCCGTACACATGCGCTTTTGGGCACCATGTGTGCTCTCAGCTAAATGATTCTATACCTTCCTCCCCACCCCTGTCCTGCAGCTTTGCTTAGCAATGGACAGGCCAGATTTGCATTGCTCCAATGTGCTTACTGCTACGGTGGCACACCCCTCTGCTGATGTCATGTATCTCCTCTGATCCACTCCTTGGTGTTATACTGCTGCGCCGTATGGTACAACCTTCATCCGGTGGGACATTTGCGATTCAGTATTATCTGCCTCATTTGCATGGCATTGACTACTAATTCATAGTTACCGCACCGAACACTATCGCAGGCCCTTAGCAACCCTTGCACCTTGGTTGTGGTGTTCCATGCCTACCATTGTGTATTATGCTGTAAACCTGATTTCTATTACGTTGCAATTTTATGACATTTTTATATTATTTCTTTATGTTACAGCTTCTGCACACATGCCCTGCAGTTGTGCTGTGCGTTACTGTGGACATGACATTAAATGTTGTTATTTACATGTTGTGCATCTTTTCTTATGCCATTGGCTGTGTATTTCACCATTGGCATATGTTAACGTTGTGATACCTGGGTCTGGCCCTCTTCCATAGCTCCGATGTTCTGTTTGGGAAAATGTAAACCGTGTTTTTTGGTTTACATTTCCGTGGGCTTACGTTACGCCTGCACCACTTTATGAATCACTATATGCCTTCATTTGCATGGTGCGACACTGCACATGGGGTGATTAGCATACCTAAGCCGGGGGCTGCACAGGTCTGGCGTACGCCGGTAGTGCACGTGGAATTGGATCGTACCTGAATCGCTCGACGGCCATATTTGGCGTTATACCGCCTACGCTATGCCTGCGCATGGCGCAAGCTTCATGAATCCCGGGGATGGTCTTTTTTCATATTCCCAATAGCATATACACAAAATAATATTATAACTCAGGACTCAGTAGCAGTTAAAACACTTAGTAAGAATGGTCTAATTTATTGGCATTAGCTGATAAACACTAATAAAGTACTAATGATACAGCAAATTATTAGTGAGTTCAACCTTGAAAATAATATGTGGTTAACACTGCAGGGGTTAAGACAAACAATTTTAAACCAACAGGCAATAATGCAGAAGTCTGTTAGGGAAAAGGTTCCTAAGTTCATAGAACAATTAATAACGCTGATGGAATTTCTTACAAATGGGAAAGGAATTTTATCAATATTGAACAAATTAGTTAAAGAAATAAGAATTCATAATAAACAAAACATATGGAAATACTATGAAACAATCAATGGTAAAATGCCAGATGATAAAAATAAAAAACTAATTCTTACATCTCTAAAACTAACATCTTTATCGCTATACTGGCAACTTTTCACATGACGATTTATACATAGAACATACTTACCACACAAATTAGAACTAATATATATATATATAATAAAGAAAATAGATGTTAGTAATGTAAATCACAACCAATAGCCAATTGGCAAAGCATGTTCTATGAATAGGTTCATAGGTAGGTACTAGGCTATCTGCCCGAAAGCATTTATAAGCCTAGCCAGAATGTGTTGGCTTTCACCACCCCCTTAGATTAGTTCCCTGTGCCTCTGTCCAGCAGAGCCACTGAAGTGATCCCCGGGGTAAACGTTCTGTTTCCCATCCACTCATCAAAGTTTCTCTTGAGGAGTGTTAGCAAGGAGCTCTGCCTAATGTAGACTGGAATCTTATTCCAAAGCATGGGAAGTCTCTGGGGCAGGAATCTATCCTTCCAGCATGTCCTATTTATTGTTGTGGTGAGGTTTAGATCCCTAGAGCGTGTGGCTCGAGGGGATAAGGTTTTTTTTAGGTGGAGCATGTCCATCAGTTCTGGTTTGGACATGGCCTTGTATGTCATGCAGAGATCACCTCTGAATAGGCGGTATGCAACAGAGTACAGCTGGAGTTTCTTCAGTCAAGCTGCATAGGGCATCTGTTTGAGGTCAGTGATCCTCTTGGTGAGGTAATTCTGTGGTCTTTCCAGCTGTTGCAGGTGTCTTGTAAGCTACATCCGAAATGGGATGTTGTACTCTATGATGGGTCTGATGAGTGATGAATAGAGGGGCACAACAACCTCTTTTGATCTGGATGCAAACCCTTTTGTGATTAGGTGGGCCACACAGAAGGATTTTCTAACCACTTTGGCAATGTGATTATAAAAGGAGAGATTACTATCTACTTGGGTCCCCAGATCCCTTATTACATTTTCCGTATTTAGTGGACTACCACCAATGTGGTAGTTTGTGGGTACTTTGTTTTTTCCAAAGGGGATGACTATGCACTTTTTCGCATTTAGCTTGAGGCCATGATTTTGACACCAGGTATCCATCTCAGTGAGACCCTGTTGGAGAATGTCTGTGTCTGCCAGAGAGTCAATTATAGCCCCTAGTTTGCAGTCGTCTGTGAACTTGGTCAGCCATAGTCCTCCTGTGCTTGCCTGTACCTTTAAGAAGTATATACCAAACAGGAGGGGTCCTAGGACTGAGCCCTGGGGAACGGCATTTGTAACTGGTTTATAGTCAGACCTAGCTCCCGCAACTCTCACCATGTGGGTTTTGTCCTTGAGCCAATTGACAACCCATCTTGTGATGTAGGGGTTTATGTTCAGGCTGGTGAGCTTGTCTATAATACCAGAATGGGGAATGGTGTCAAAGGCCTTTGCGAGGTCTATGTAGGCTGTGTGTACAACCTTTCCCTCGTCTATAGCCTTGGTAACTGTCTCAAAGATGTCCACCAGGTTTAGGAGGCATGATCTGCCCTTAACAAAGCCGAACTGGGTAGGGTCCAGTGTTTGGAGGTTCGCAACGTCTCTGTTAATGAGTTCCATGATGATGTGCTTCATAGCCTTGCAGACCAAGCTAGTCAGGCTTATAGGGCCATAGTTCCCGGGGTCTGTTGTGGCTCCACCTTTGTGGTGAGGAATAACAGTTGCTGTGCACTACTCTATGGGTATGTAGCCTGTGGAGAGGCTGAGTTTGAACAGTGTGTTTAGGTGAGGGGTTAGTTCGTCTTTGAGCTCATGTAGGATGCAGCTTGGGACACCGTCCAGTCCCATTGATGCTGTGTTTTTGGCTTTGAAGAGGGATGTGTTAATCAGTGTGTCTGTGATTTCAGGGGCTCTACATTCTTCTGGTATGGTTATGGGCCCTTTTGGGGGTGAGAGGTGGGTGAATTTTACACTAAACCTGTCTGCCAGGATGTTGGCAATATTGGTTGGTTCGGTGTATTTTGTGCCAGTCTGCATTAACTAAAAGCAGATCTGAGCATTGCCACTTAGATTCTTGACATAGCTAAAGAATGCCTTGTGGTTATCTTTGGAGTCCTTGGCAATTTTTTTTTCGAAGCTCGCCTTGGACGATTTTATGAGGGATCATAATTTCTTGCTGAAACTGATCAGGAATGTCTTCCCTTCTTGGGATTTTACTCTTTTCTGTACTAGTTTCCTCCTTCTATTGTATAGCTTGTTTATGGCAGGGGTGCACCAGACTGGTTTCCTTTTCTTGGAGGAGTGAGTCTTGGTTTTGCTTGGGATATCACGATCCATGCATTCTTGTAGGCCATTTACTTAAACAATATTGGGAAAGTATTAGCTATTTGTTACAGGCACTTTTCAGCGACAATTTTCAACTTACAAAATCTCTAGTTTTGTTGAATATACCTGTGCCTTCTTGTGTTCCAAGGCAAAAATATGTAATTTTGTGGATTCTCCTTGCTATTGCAAGGAAAAAATATTACACAGAACTAGAAAGCTGTAACTCCTCCCAGTTTTAAACATTTGAAGAACATGGTTTTACCAGTCTCACACCTGGAAGTGAAAACAATCAAGGGAAGAACAGAACGACCTACTTCCTTAAGCATTGAATGGCAGAATGTAAATCAGTTGCTAGAAACAGAAGACTGTAATAATTTATAATCTAATTCAAAGATACATTTAAGAAAACAAAGTTTTTTTTCAAGTATAGACATGCTATGTAAATAGTTGGTTTTGTAATGTTTGTGTTTGGAATTGTTTCTTCACTTTAAGCTTTGACTGTGTAAATTATTTCTTTGATATACATACTGTATATATGTTTGTTTGTGAAAATCAATAAAAATGTATTCAGTAAAAAAAATACGTAAAATATACTTACATAAAATGTGTTGCATAAAATAAATATATGTCAATAAATGTTGCTTCAAATAATTAATCTATAAATTAATCTATAAAAAATATATTTAAAAGCCTTCATAAGAATAAAATGAAAAAAGTTGGTGGATGTCATAAAATGTCTATATGAAAGTATTCAAGATTAAAAATGTCCTTGACCTTGCCACATTAAGAGAGACAATTAGATTTAATTTTCAAAATAGGCGTAATCGATATTAAATCATTGATGCCCTGGGGGGGGGGGGGGGGTGGCATTCAGTAAAATTTGCCAGAGCTCTCTTTTTTCAATGTTTCCAGTCACCACCTCATTTGAAGTATTCTACTTTCTTCAAAATAGTGAAAGAAAACTTTTTCAAGTCATCAAATTGCAACAAATGTTTATAAAGGGCATTGATTTGATATGCTTTACTGATTGCATATACCTCCTGGGAAATTCTTGTCTTTAAAGGTCCATCAGTCTTCCCAACGTAAAATGCTGGGCAAGATGAACAGAAGGCAATGTACACAGGTGATGCACTGGCATAGCAGTTAGCATTGTTGCCTCACAGCAAGAGGTTCCCTGGATCAATTCTCAGCTGAGTTGCCTTCTGTACTGAGTCTGCATGCTCTCCCTGCATTTATGTGGGTTTCCTCTGGGTGCTCTGGTTTCCTCCCACATTGCAAAGACATGTGTCTGGAGCATTTCTGCCCAGGCCTCTGCTGAAAATTGGTTCATTCTAAGTCAAACTTTTCTGGTAAACAATGTTAAATAAATAAATAAATACACTACCCCTTTTGTGTTACAATCAAATCTGCCTATGGCTGTAATCAGTCTTGGAAAACCATGTACTGGGAAACTACTACCTTCTAGAATGAATATACACTGCTTGCATTCTCCACACCTTTCATCCTCCAGTTTTTAGTAAATTTACTTTTGCAGCATCCACTAAATTCAAATAATGTTTTGAAGTTTTTGTTGTTCTTAAACACAAATCTGGGCTGCTCCCCAGCCTATTGGTTAACCCAAGACTTCCAAAGATAGTATACCAATGACTAATAATAGCATTCTTCAAAGAGTGAATGTCTGTACTGTATCGTAAAACTACTGCCTGTGACTACTCACCAGGACTCAAACTGACATTTTGCTCTTGGTATTCTTTGTGCCCATCATATGTTTAGACTGTCTAATAATGGGACCATAACAGTAATTGCAATGTTCCACAACAAATTGACTAACGTCATCTATTATTTTTTATTATTTTCAAGTTTACATAGTACGCTGTTTTGTGGTTTATTTTATCAACTTTGTAATTTTATAAGAGCAATGATTAAAAATCTGTTTCCATATTAGAGCACTTGTTCCCCCCTTTATGTTAGGTTTTATAAAGATTTATCCAGATGAACGGTACAGAGGTATGCAAACCTCTTTACTGCTGCTGTTAGTAGTCATCTCACTCACTCTCTCTCTCACACACACACACACACACACACACACACACACACACACACACACACACACACACACACACATACACACACACACACACACACACACACACACACACACACTTTTTTCTGATTCGTTTTCGATCATCTCTCCTCTCTTTTTTACTTTTATATAAGCATACAGTCTCACACACACACACACACACACACACACACACACACACACACACACACACACACACACACACACACAAACACACACACACACACTTTTTTCTGATTCGTTTTCGATCATCTCTCCTCTCTTTTTTACTTTTATATAAGCATACAGTCTCACACACACACACACACACACACACACACACACACACACACACACACACACACACACACATGCTTTTTATTTTACACTCACTAAACAGCAGAGGCGGTGCTTAGCGAGTGTAAAATAGTAGCTCAACCGATCTCTCTCTCCCACACTCGTACATGCATACACTCTCACTTACAGACCTAAACACATACACAAACATTTTTCTTTTATTTTACTTTACTTTTTTTACATTTTACACTCATTAAACAGCAGAAACGCTGCTTAGTGAGCATAAAATAATGGTGACTGTTAGTTTTTTTTCTGCCTGAGCTCCATGGTGGATTGCTAAGTTGCAGTGAAGTAGCGGATTCATTTTTCAGTGGGCATTCTTGCACATTAATACCCTGCTGGAAAATGCTCATTCTCCATTCAGGGTACCGATGTACAGTAAGCCAATTCTCTAATATGACTTAAAATCAAACAACATAAACCAATATAAATCTTAAGTAGGAAGGAAGCAGTTTCCAAAATCTGTAAACAGATATTACATAGCTATGCTAGTTAGATGAGTGATCTAAACTATTCAGTTGTGTCCACCTAAGATGTAATAACAAACTAAACTCTTCTTCTTTGTCTTTTGGCTAGTCCCATTAGGGGTCATTTCAAGCCTAACCATTTAATCCCAATGCAATACCATAGGGGTCACCCCAGTGAATCATTGGTCCACACAACAATTGGCACTGGAGGTTTTTATGGTGTTATGTTGCCAGCCCAGCACCCAACCTTCACAGAAGGCACACACATGCACACATTCACACCTATGGCCAATTTGAGAAAGTCTAATCCACCTACTGCATGTCAATGATGCAGGGGTCAGCATTGTCGCCTCACAGCAAAATGTCTTTTGGTTTGATTCTTGGCTGTGGTGCCTTCTGTGTGCAGTCTGCATGTCCTTGCTGCAGTCGCATGTTTTTTCTCTGGGTGCTCCGGTTTCCTTCTACATTCCAAAGACATGTGTTATGCACATCAGACTTTCTCAAATTGGCCGTAGATGTGAATGTGTGTGTATGTGTGTGCCTTCTGTGAAGGTTGGGTGCTGGGCTGGCAACATGACGTTGTAAAAATCTCACTGTCAGTCATTGTGCAGACTGATGATCCACTGTGGTGACCCCTATGATATTATACTGGGATGAAATGGCTAGGCTTGAAATGACCTCCAGGTTGATAGCCTAGTAATCTCCTATGATCTACCCCAGCAAAGCATACTCACCCTACCCTATTTTTTCTTAATTTCATTTGGCTTCAGTTTCACCTTTTGCAATAAAACTACATGTTTTCCTTTTCTAATTTTTATTGAATATATATTTTTAATTTGAATATCTTGGAAACACCATCAACATTCATTGATAGATTTACTTCTCTATCTGTTTGTCACCCATCTGTCTTCTTCATGAAGTTCACACTGAGATAGTATAATTTCACGAGTAGAGATCAGGGAAATCATCTCCCATGCTTCTGGTTTACTGGAGTAGGGTCTATTTGCTGCTAACATTACTGGCAGATTTGAGAATCAATTAATGTGGAAGTCTATTACATTCCTCCTTCTACTGCACAATCAAGCATGCAGGGGAACGCAAGGCAACAAAAGCAATTAGCAGCAGTGAGACTCTCCTCTGGTGTGCATCACTGTCCTCACTGACCCCTAATATGGTTTGAAGTTAGTCCATTGGAGGCTATTCAGGTTCAGTACAACCCAAAGGGCAAGAAGAGGCCCTTGGGATAGCCATTGGTCAGCTGCAGACTGCCAAAAAATACCCCTCCAAAAAAGAACATAGGGAAAGTCAGGCTGATACACAAGTGCAGATTATTGTGGTATCTCAATGATTTAACCTAGACTTGTTAACTCCCCCCACTTCCGAAGGTGATATGTAAAAGTTGGGGAGCATCAAGGCATCATAATTCTATAATTCTAACAGTTTGTTTTCAGTATTATTTGTCTTTGTCTGCTCAGATGAACTGCTCTGAAAAACATTTCTTTTAAACTTGTAAAAATAGCATCACACAGAATATGTACTATTGATATGCATGGTTTGTTTTTGCTTTGAAGCCATTACATTATTGTAGGTATGCAGTACAGATACCTGCTATGAACTGACATTAATATGACCTGATACTTATTTAGGTATTACACCTTAGGATGGAGGATGTTATTGTACAGTCTTAACATTCACTATATTATGATTACCTTTTATCTACATTTACATATTATCTATACTTATTCAGGTATTATACCTTAAGGTGGAGGATGTTATTGTACAGTCTTAACATTCACTATATTATGATTACCTTTTATCTACATTTATATATTATCTAAGAACTCATAAATGCAATGGAAAGATGGGTATCCTTATTTCATCATGCTTACTGTGTCTGTTTTTATCAAAGCACATTTCTGGGGTGATAAGTCATTTCACTGGCTTACAGTTGATAAAATTGTACTTCATTTCTCTGCATATGGTGTGATAAACACTCACTGCTGCTTAGAAATGTAAGATAACACTCTGTGCTCGTATTTGTACATGATCTATATTCAAGAACATCCCTATGGCATTTTTTGTGCTTTCTAATTACTTAGATTGCACTAAGTGTACATGTAGTCTACACTTTGTGGTAACTTTTATTATGAATCCCCCTCGATATTTAAAGCTGCAAAGAAATCAACAGGAAAACTAAAATTAGGAGGAAGAAAGTATAAGTTATGCTTGTGATGTCTGAACTGTGTACACTTAGTGTAGGTGTTAATGAATCCATGTGTGTGTCACTTAACATACAACAAAAGGTCTGTGCATGTCTATTAATTTTCTACCATGACAAACTCTATTTTTATATCTATGTGTATGCACTGTATTTCACTGTATGTATTTAACTGAAGCATTAATTTACAGTATGAGTTTAAGGAATATATCTCTAATGCGAATTCTGATGTAATGTAACAGCTTTTCTTATAGGTTCATAGGTAAGTGCTAGGCTATTGGCCCTGGGCCTATATAAGCCTAGCCAAAAAGGTTCCCTGGCTTTCGCCACCCAAGAAAATTATTTTCCTGTGCCCCTGTCAAGCAGTGCCACAGAATTGATCCCCAGGGTGAATTTTCTATTTCCCATCCAGTCTTCAAGATTTTTCTTAAAGAGGGCCAATGAGGAGCTTTGCTTGACATGAATGGGTAGTTTGTTCTAGAGTTTGGGAAATCTCTAGGACAGGAATCTGTCCCTCCAGCATGTTTAGTTTATGGTGGTGACAAGGTTTAGGTTTTGCAAATTTTGTTTGTAAATGTTTATAAAGTCAGGGTTTCAAACATATCTATCCTGAAACTCTGCTAACTTTTACAAAAATCAGGTGCAAATAGTTATGAAAATACTGGTGTTTCCTTACTATGAAGCATAATCAGTCATCAGTCTTTTACATGTTCATGACACATATGTGATCATGGTCATATGGGCGGCGTCTTTCCTGTATCATAGACAATACCCATGTGTCTGCCCTAGACCTGCATACCCCATAAACCAAGACTCGATTTTTAGTCACGCACATAACACACACAGTATGTCGACACAGTTCTGTCACTGAAACATTTCTTTCACTTCTAACTTTGAATTGTTTTCCATTCAGCTTTGAGCTTTTACTGAATTTGTAACACTTAATACCTAATAATGTTCTGCAAATATAAAATAAAAAGCCTTAGCTAAGACATTTTTAACTTAATATTGATTAAAATTACCATATCCATGTTACAAAGAGTATGTGCTGAAAACATATCTAATTGTGTTACTTATATATCAGGTAGTGCAGTAATACAACAGATGAACATCATAAGAAATTCAAATTAAATAATACTGAATGGTCTGGGACTATTTTACATAAAAAAATTACAAAATATAGTGCATTTATGATGGAATACAATCGATTTCAGCCACATTTATGATCACTAGCAAAATGAAACAAACCTTCCACACTTGTCTGATATATATCACAATCTTCTTGTCAGTTATAACACTTCGCCAGGTTTACTGCAACAAATTACCAATAAATAGTGAAAGCAGACCTTACCTACTGCAAAAAACAATGGAAAATAAACGTCCCTTAAGCAGAAGAAACACAGCATGGCTGTTATTACATTTGTTTTCTGAAACTTGAATGAAATGTCATTTAAAAAGGAGACTGCTCACTATTCTGTGATGCGTACTACTTCCGGAGTGAGAAAACTAGTGAACAGTTCTTGGCATCAAGAAACTTCTCTTTTTTTTCTGGTTTGTAAACTCGTGTGTGGTTTGCTTATTTTTTAATCTTTAACAGTGCAAGCATTACAGCTATATTGGTTATATAAACATCACAGCTATATTGAATATATACGCGTCTATTGAGAACTGTACAAACTGATTTAATAGCTGTGAAATAAATTATGATATGGGCTCATAGGTTAAATGCACTAGTGTATTAATACTAAGCACTGTGTAAGTCATAAGGTACTCTCGATACTTTTTAAATGTTTACACTTTTTCATTAAAAATAAGTTACTCTATTTTGACCATTTGTTTGCTATAATTTAATTTACTAGATTTCTTCACACTTTAATAGTGGAGTCTTTTTTTTTTTTTGTTACCCAGGATTATATCTGTAAATGAATATCACCCTCTAGTGGTAATCTAGTTTAAGAATGCAGAGTAATATTTAAATCTATGCCATTAAAGGTCAATAATTTGTAGTTTTATAGTAATTAATGTGTAAAGGGCGGCCACGGTGGTGCAGTGGTTAGCCTTGCCACCTCACAGCAAGAGGTTCTCCGGTTCGATCCTCGGCTGGGGTGCCTTCTGTGCGGAGTCTGCATGTCCTCCCTGTGGTCGTGTGGGTGTGCTCCGGTTTCCTCCCACATCCCAAAGACATGCTGCAGGTGGATTGGACACTCTAAAATTGGCCCTAGGTGTGCATGTGAGTGTGCCTTCTGTGGAAGGTTGGGCGCCAGGCTGGCAACTCAACACTGTAAAACTCCACTGTCATTCAATGTGCAAACAAGGTGATCCGCTGTGGCGACCCCTAACCGGAAAAAAGCCAGAAGAAGATAGTAATTAATGTGTAAGTATTAGCATTTCATATTTCTACATCATGTTTAAAATGCATGTAAAAGCAAATCATACTTATTCTTATAGGTAATTTAGTTCAGTGAGTGAGTGTGTGTGTGTGTGCGTGCGTGTGTGTGTGTGTGTGTGTGTGTGTGTGTCTGTAGCTGGACTGATAGTGCAGTATTTAAACTATAACACAAACATAGTTTAATGCCTCTTTATTTTGCTTGCAGCAGAGATCCCTTTCTTGATTGTTCCCATGAAATTAATCATTGACAGTCTTTTGGGGATCTATAACAGGTGTCACCATACCCCGCTGGCTATTAATCTTCATCTTTGACTTTGTTCATATGGATATTTGTAAAATGTTATTACAGGAAATGAAGCCATTACAGATATGATTCAGTAATATTGTCATGAACTTACTGTAGTGGCCAACCTTTTCTGACAGCAGTGTGTATCATCTTACAAAAATAGCTGCAAGCGCCATAATGGTTAGGAGGAACCTAGTGTTTATCGAGCAGTATCTAACTTACATCTTACAAAAATAGCTGTAAGTCCCAGAATGGTTAGGAGGGACCTGGTGTATATTGAGCACATCTAACTTACATCTTACAAAAATAGCTGTAAGTCCCAGAATGGTTAGGAGGGACCTGGTGTATATCGAGCACATCTAACTTACATCTTACAAAAATAGCTGTAAGTCCCAGAATGGTTAGGAGGGACCTGGTGTATATAGAGCAACATCTAACTTACATCTTACAAAAATAGCTGTAAGTCCCAGAATGGTTAGGAGGGACCTGGTGTATATCAAGCAGTATCTAACTTACATCTTACAAAAATAGCTGTACGTCCCAAAATGGTTAGAAGGGACCTGGTGTATATCGAGCACATCTAACTTACATCTTACAAAAATAGCTGTAAGCCCCAGAATGGTTAGAAGGGACCTGGTGTATATTGAGCAGCATCTAACTTACATCTTACAAAAAATAGTTGTAAGTCCCGGAATGGTCGGGAGGGACCTGGTGTATATAGAGCACATCTAACTTACATCTTACAAAAATAGCTGTAAGTCCCAGAATGGTTAGGAGGAACCTGGTGTATATCAAGCAGCATCTAACGTACATCTTACAAAAATAGCTGTAAGTCCCAGAATGGTTAGAAGGGACCTGGTGTATATAGAGCAGCATCTAACTTACATCGTACAAAAATAGCTGTAAGCCCCAGAATGGTTAGGAGGGACCTGGTGTATATCGAGCACATCTAACTTACATCTTACAAAAATAGCTGTAACTCCCAGAATGGTTAGGAGGGACCTGGTGTATATCAAGCACATCTAACTTATCATCTTACAAAAATAGCTGTAAGTCCCAAAATGTTTAGGGGAGACCCGGTGTATATAGAGCAACATCTAACTTATCATTTTACAAAAATAGCTGCAAGTCCCAGAATGGTTAGGAGGGACCTGGTGTATATAGAGCAACATCTAGCTTACATGTTACAAAAATAGCTGTAACTCCATGAATGGTTAGGAGGGACCTGGTGTATATAGAGCACATCTAACTTACATCTTACAAAAATAGCTGTAACTCCCAGAATGGTTAGGAGGGACCTGGTGTATATAGAGCAGCATCTAACTTACATCTTACAAAAATAGCTGTAAGTCCCAGAATGGTTAGGAGGGACCTGGTGTATATAGAGCAGCATCTAACTTACATCTTACAAAAATAGCTGTAAGCCCCAGAATGGTTAGGAGGGACCTGGTGTATATCGAGCAGCATCTAACTTACATCTTACAAAAATAGCTGTAAGTGTCAGAATGGTTAGGAGGGACCTGATGTATATAGAGCACATCTAACTTACATCTTACAAAAATAGCTGTAAGTCCCAGAATGGTTAGGAGGGACCTGGTGTATATCAACCAGCATCTAACTTACATCTTACAAAATTAGCTGTAAGTCCCAGAATGGTTAGGAGGGACCTGGTGTATATTGAGCAGCATCTAACTTACATCTTACAAAAATAGCTGTAAGTCCCAAAATGTTTAGGGGGGACCCGGTGTATATAGAGCAACATCTAACTTATCATTTTACAAAAATAGCTGTAAGTCCCAGAATGGTTAGGAGGGACCTGGTGTATATAGAGCAACATCTAGCTTACATGTTACAAAAATAGCTGTAACTCCATGAATGGTTAGGAGGGACCTGGTGTATATAGAGCACATCTAACTTACATCTTACAAAAATAGCTGTAACTCCCAGAATGGTTAGGAGGGACCTGGTGTATATCGAGCACATCTAACTTACATCTTACAAAAATAGATGTAAGTCCCAGAATGGTTAGGAGGGACCTGTTGTATACCAACCAGCATCTAACTTACATCTTACAAAATTAGCTGTAAGTCCCAGAATGGTTAGGAGGGACCTGGTGTATATTGAGCAGCATCTAACTTACATCTTACAAAAACAGCTGTAAGTCCCAGAATGGTTATGAGGGACCTGGTGTATATAGAGCACATCTAACTTACATCTTACAAAAATAGCTGTAAGTCCCAGAATGGTTAGGAGGGACCTGGTGTATATCGAGCACATCTAACTTACATCTTACAAAAATAGCTGTAAGTCCCAGAATGGTTATGAGGGACCTGGTGTATATAGAGCACATCTAACTTACATCTTACAAAAATAGCTGTAAGTCCCAGAATGGTTAGGTGGGACCTGGTGTATATCGAGCAGCATCTAACTTACATCTTACAAAAATAGCTGTAAGTCCCAGAATGGTTAGGTGGGACCTGGTGTATATTGACCAGCATCTAACTTATCATCTTGCTCATCGTATCAAGATATTTTGTATCATTGTCCTTGCTCCTGACTTCATACAAGCTGTGAGAAATTACATCAGAGGTCAGCACATCTTGGACATAGTATGAGTAAATATCTCTTTAACCATGTGCGATTACACTATGTAGTCTGACCATGTTTGCAATGGCTGAGTAGTATGTAATAGAGGGTGTGTGATTACACCATACAATCTGGCCATGTTTTCATTGGATGAGTGATATGTAATAGAGGGTGTGTGATTACACCATACAATCTGACCATGTTTACACTGGATGAGGGAAACGTAATAGAGGGTGTGTGAGTACACATACAATCTGACCATGTTTACATTGGATGAGGGACATGTAATAGAGGGTGTGTGATTACACCATACAATCTGACCGTATTTACATTGGGTGAGGGATATGTAATAGAGGGTGTATGATTACACCATCCAATCTGACCATCTTTACATTGGGTGAGGGATATGTAATAGAGAGTGCGCGATTACACCATACAATCTGACCATGTTTACATTGGATGAGGGAAACATAATAGAGGGTGTGTGATTACACATACAATCTGACCATGTTTACATTGGGGGAGAGATATGTAATAGAGGGTGTGTGATTACACCATGCAGTCTGACCATGTTTACATTGGATGAGGGATATGTAATAAAGGGTGTGTGATTACACTATGCAATCCAACCATGTTTACATTATAGATAATAGAGGTCTTGCATTAGTATGAACTTTCTGAAGGGTATGAAATCTGAAACTCAAATGTCTATCATCTGTAATAGAAGGTGTGTGATTACACCATCCAATCTGACCATATTTACATTGGATGAGGGATATGTAATAGAGGGTGTGTGATTACACCATACAGTCTGACCATGTTTACATTGGATAAGGGATATGTAATAGAGGATGCATGATTACACCATCCAATCTGACCATGTTTACTTTGGATGAGGAATGTGTAATAGAGGATGTATGATTACACCATCCAATCTGACCATGGGGGGGTTAATAAAGTGTACACAGTCTTTTTTACCATGTAGGCTTTGTGGCACACTGCTTACATGAAAGTAAGCAGGTATGTGATTCAGTAAACACAGCTAGGCGCCCGCACCAACATGGAAGTATCCGTGGTATGCAAATCACCTCATAAGCAGGTGAATTTTATGCAAATGAGGGAGGTAGCGTGATCCAGCAAGTAGATAGGCAACTCAGAACACCTTGTGTCAGTGTTCATAGTGTACATGGAAAAATTCTGTGTACAGGATTTTAGACAGAGAGCAGAGGTTGTAAAAATGTAGGTAGATGGACAGAAATGGCATAGCACACACAGATATGAGCATAACTCTTCACTGTGTGTCCAAAACCATAGGCGAAATAAGTTAAAATAAGTTTTTTTTTTAATGATCTGGGTATGTTTGCATGGCATGCAGCAGTGCACAAACATGCTTTTATTACAAGAAAAAAAAAAGAGTGGAAAAAAACAAATGTATTAGTATGTGACAGTAATGTATTATAAGACCCTGCATGGAGTATGTACAATGGTAGAATGTTGTTGTTAATGAGGTAGGGCCTGGAACCTTGTAGTTTCCAGGTTGTGTGCACAGATCCCTATGCAAATGAGGTGGGGTTACTAAATAGCACAAATGGGTATCCGTGTCCACATATCCCTTCTGTGGAGGCAGAGAACTGTGTTGGTGTCCAGAAAAGAGGTAGCTGACATCAAGGGAGTGTGTGTCTGAGGACTTGTAAGCTCACTGGAGTTCAGTGGCATGTGTTTGTATGGCACATTGCTGTGCTGAGCAATGGGGTGTGTATAGTTTTCTGCTAAGCTTTGTTTACCTTTGGAGCACGTGTTACCATGTGCTTCCACATGTTTTCTCAGTTCACCACCGTGCTGAGCATGGCCTTTCATGGGGATTTGTACAGTGACTGCTAAGCATTGTTTACCTTCGGGGCACGTGTTTGCATGGCACACCACTGCACTGAGCAAGGAAGGCTGTCAAAAAATAAATTGGCTGAGAAAGCCAGTGGTATATTAATTAGTGATGACCCCTGTTTCACTTAAACTAGGGCCATTAACAGTCTTTAATGAAGTACTTGGCAGGTGGAATGCATCATAGGTAGCCAATTACACAGGCTGCACCTGCAGCAGAGCACTATAATGGATGCATACACCCTACAGTCTGATTTCACCCCCGTACTCTGCACCAATGGAGTACAGACTTGGGAATTTTAACTGACAGAATGCTAGGGGCTGCTGCAGTTCTGTTGCACCTGTATGTGCTAGATGCTGAAGTCAGTGCTGCTGGTGCTACTGACAATAGGCTTATACTGAGAAGGAGGAGAGTGTTCAGGCCTAGGGCAACCTTCCCAGGAGTTACATGAGCTGGAGATTGTAGAGAGCTACAAGGTGGACAGGGACATACTACAAGAACTCGACTCAGACCCAGAGCCAACAGATGAGACCCCATCCCAGGGTAAAGAAAGGTATGTGTAGCTCTTAGGATACTAGCTACAGGTACTTTCCAAAGACAAACTGGGGACATGATGGGGGTCTCACTGGCATCTGCATCCAGGGTACTCCAGTTCCTGAATGCCATGCTACCACATGCCAGTGAGCACATTTATTTTTTCCTTACCCCCAGTATGCAACACTTCTACTGTGTAACACACTACCTTGAGGTACTGGGTGCCATAGATTGCAGTCATGTACACATCAAGGCACCACCCATTGAGGAGGGTTGAATTTACATCAACTGCAAAGGGTATCACTCCATCAACTGCCAGATTTTGTGCAATGCCCGAGGCATTATCATAAATGTGTGTGCTGGCAGCCCTGGCAGTTATCACAACTCCCATATCTGACATGCATCACAGCTGTACCAGATGTTTGCTAGGGGGGACATCCCTCACAGCCATTTACTGGGAGATACTGGATACACACTGGAACCATGGAAGATGACACCCATCAAAAATGCAAACATATCCATGGAAGAACATTACAATGAGGCACACCCACAAACTAAATATATCATAGAGCATGTGTTTGGGATGTTGAAGTCATGGTTCTGGTGGCTTGATATATCTGGTGGAACCCTGCAGTACTCTCCAGCCACATATGCACAGATGTTCACAGTATATGCCATGCTACGCAATATCATCCTGCAGAAACAGTTGCAGCAGGATCAAAAAGGGAAGGGATACTCGGCTCCCCAGCAATGCCTATGTCCCCACAGCAACACCCACAGGACAAATCGGAGGAGGAACCCCCTGAGGATGTCCCTGTAGGCAGACATAAGCATGCCAGTATGCCTTGGCCTTGGCCAACAGACAATGCACACAAGAGATGCAGCCAGACCCCCAGTGTTGAGATGACATTCACCCAGCATGTGTGGAGGTCCACTGAGATGCTCTCTGTACCATACCAGTAGGGAGGGTCTGTGTCAAAGGTGCATTACGTCTGCTACACAAATGTCTCCAACAAGCATGTACTACTAATGTCACATAGTGGGTTAATTTCCTTAGAGTGACTAATCCATTTACTATGCTTACTAGGGATAGGCAACATATGCAATTGAGCAGGTTCATGCCTTGTCCTGTATGCATGGCACAGATCACCTATAAGTACTCTGAATGGCACACGTGACACTAAAGTGCATTGCAGATGAACAGCAGTGAGCACATACTGAAGATGTGATGTGACCCTGTGAGGGGCCATACTGTTGTCTGCAAGTACTACTAAAGTTTGGACAGGTATGCCAATACATGGCCATTGTTGTCAGATAGTGGCATGCTGAGGGAAGAGTATATGGAGGGTATGGGTGTATCGCTCACTGATGACTGTGACCGCAGCTATGCCATATGATTCCTGCCATACCACTGTACAGACATGTTGATGTGTGGTCAATTTTATCACACGTTCCAGAACTTAAAGATCTATATGAAAGACGTCCATGCTTTGGATGTAGAAGATTAGGTAATAGGTTATGTTACAAGGAGAAAATAAAGTTTAATAAAATATTAACTAAGAAAATGGGCTAATATACTTTTCATAGATGTAATTTTTGTAGGTTCATCTATAATGATAAGACTGTTACTCATCCATTGTATAATATATCTTTTACCTTAAGGGCATATGGCACTTGTGAAACTAGGAACTTACTATATTTGGCTCAGTGCAGTAAGTACCCTGCATATTATATAGGGGTCTACTTAAGTTTACCAAAATCATAGTAGACCAACTTTTAAAGAACCTAGCCAAAAAGTTTGATGTGTCAAATAAGCAACACGTCAGAATGCCACCTTCCGAATGCTCGACAGTCCAACTTGAAATCCGCTTTTGTGGAAATTTTAGTGTGATCTCTGAGTTGGTATCTATATGTTGCAGGGGGTTTGGGGGGTGCAGGTGGGCATTGCCCCCTTGCAAAAACGTGAAATGTGAAGGTATGTATGTTAGGGTTTTGATTTGTAATGTATGTTTTATCTTAGTGGTAAAGGATTAGATCAGTTTAGATGGTGGGTGGGGTATGGGTGAGGGGAGCTAGGTAGTTTTATTTGGTATGTTGTGTTTTTTCTTCTGTATGTTTGTGTGTGTTGTTGTTTGTGTGTTTTAGGGTGGTTTGTCAGGATTTTGTAGTGTTGGGATTGTGTGTTTCGGGTATGTGAGGTATCAGTTTTGTATAGTGCCTGTGTTGTCGGTTCGGTGTTTTAAAAGTCAGTCTACTGAGTTGGTAATCTCAAGTAGAACCATTATATAGGTAAGACTAATCAGCGATTGAAGGACAGAATATGTAGTCATTTGTCAGATATTAGAAAGGGAGTTGAGAATAATGCACTTTTTAAACATATTCAAAATACTCATAGTAAACATGATTTTAAGTTCACGATTTTGAGTGTGATATTCCCACAACTCCATGGCGCTAATATAAGAGACTGTACAGAAAAAGAAGAAAATAAATAAATTTTATGTTTTACGGCACATAACCCACCTGGTTTGCATGAGTTGTTTTAGTATTAAACCCTATTTAAAGGACTTGCATAATAGGGTAAAAATAACTTTGTGTATAAAAAGATGTTCCCTGGGATTCAGCAAGCTTTGCACGGTTTGCAGGAATAGTTTAAGAGCTGCTGCAGGCAATATGGCCAACATGTGATCAAGGAACGAGCTCCTGGGATGTGCACGAGCGTTCCTAAACTATTCCTGCATGGACACATCCCCTGTGTGCTACTTATCTTATTTGCTGGTGAAAACCATGTAAATGAGGTGAATTAGCGATCTAGTAAGCAGGCAGGCATCAGTGCAGGAATAGTGTAGACTGCAGAAATGTATTCAGCCAGTAGCCAAATACATTTCTGCAAATTACAAACTGGAGGCATGACAGCTTGTAAAAAAGCATGTATTAGAATGGTTAGTCATGCCAATGGCCAAATATATGGCCATAGGCATGAAAAGTGGTTTCAAAATTAAAAAAAAATAACTTCTATTTTTTTTTGGCCAATTTTGGCTGTTTAAGCATAGGGCAAGCTGTGCACAAATTGGATTGGGCAGAAAATAATAAAAAAAGCAGGAAATAAGCTTTTAAACCAAAATCATAATTTTGCCATAATAGTCAATGGCATGCATAACACAACAAGACCATGGAATAGTGGTTGCTAAAGGGGAAGGCTGATGGTTGGACTTGTAGCCATTCATTAGTAGTCAATCCTATGCAAATGAAGGCAATGTTACTCAATCACAGATTTCCCCTGAGTTCTAGCTTGCACCCAACGGTGTAGTTGCAGTAGTACCATGGTCTAAGCCTAAGAGCTAGATGACTTTATAAGGGGGTGTGTCATGCATGCTGTAAGCTTACTGGATTTGTGTGGCCCGTGTTTGACCTTAGCTAAGCACAGCTAAGGCATGGGGTGTGTCTAAGGCTGTGGCGGCCCATGCTATTGGACTGCCAGACTGCAGCCCCCTCAACTATAAAATAAAGAAATAAAAAATCACGGAGTGTGTGTGTGAAAATGCCCCAGGTGCAATATACTGGTGGTTAGACTCATGGTGGTGTGGTAGGGAATACCTCAGGCTTGAACCCTGTACTTTGTATGCAGGTGTTAAAGACCTGAATTCCCTACCCAGCACCATTTGTAAAAAATTGCAGATTTTTGCCTCATATTTGATCTGATCTGTTCCTCATAATATCTGTGGTTTGTAAATATTGCAATGCTTGCTATTTGATGGTGCAGTGGTAGCATTGTTGCCTTACAGCTGTAGGTTTTCAGGTTTGATTCTTGGCTGGGGTGCCTTATCTGTGGGGGATTGTATCTTCTCTCTGTGTTTGTGGGGGCTTGCTTTTGTGTCCTCCCATGTTACAAAGACATGTCTGCATTATTTCTTCCTGGGCCTCTGCTGAAAATTGTTTTTTTGTTCCAAGTCAGACTGCCCTGATTAACAAATGTTAAATAAAATTGACAGGCATTTGAATTTCAGACTTCAGATTTCTGAATGTTTAATTCCTTACATATTTGATGGTGCAGTGGCAGTATTGTTGCCTCACAGCTATAGGTTTGCTGGTTTGATTCTTGGCTGGGGTGCCTTCTGTGTGGAGTCTGCATCTTATCCCTGTGTTTTTGTGGATTTGCTCTGGTGTCCTGCCATTTTACAAAGACATGTGTCTACAGTATTTCTCCCTGGGCCTCTGCTGAAAATTGTTTTTGTTCCATCAGAAGTAAAATTGACAGGCATTTGAATTTCAGACTTCATATTCTTCAGAAAATACATAGTAAAACAACTTTTTATTCTAGCAATAAATATATAGTAACACAACCTTTTATTATAGCATTTTTTTAAGTTTATAAGATGACTATTTGAAATTTGTCCTTATTTTTGGGACTGTAATACCCTGTTATTGGCTTTGTCCAGGATTTTTGTGCTAAGGTTGACAGCTATAGCAAGAACTGAATTCACTGAATATGTTTGAGGGCTGTATTCCCTCATTACTGGGTTTGTCCAGGTGTTTTGTGCTAAGAGGTTGACAGCTATGGTGAGAACTGAATTCATTAAATGATAGCCATTCAAGTTTCAGTCTTCCTCTCTTTCACAAAGCAGCTGATTTGGTGTAGTGGTATGTTGCTCTTGACTGTTTTGCACAGGGACCTTGGCAGTAAAATGTATGGTGGTAACACAGCATTTTTCTTTCACAAAGCAGGTGATTTGGATGTTGTTCTGACTCTTTTGCACAGGGACCTTGGCAGTAAAATGTATGGTGGTAACACAGCATTTTATTCTAGCAGCTTTCCAAGATTATACAAGCAATGTTTAATGTGTCCCTGGTTTTTGCTCTTTTGACCCACCCCAATATATTTGGCTTTTTCCAGATTTCTTGTGCTGCGAAGTTGAGATGCAGTTGAGTATTGAGTAGATTTTACAAGGAGCTGAGAGCTGCAGGGGAAGAGAAGTTTAGTGCTGATTATGCTAAGTCAGTGCCTATTCCTAATAGCACAACAGGTTGTGTACTTGCTTTTGATGCAGAAAGTTGTTGGTTCTACTCCCACAAGGGGTGAATGCTGCCGTACTGAAAGTTAAGATACTAAGAGCCTGTTATCAGTTTGCCATCCATTTCCTATTGCAATATTACTAGCTTATTTTTTATGAAATTTAGGCAATTTATTCCTCAGGGGCATCAGACACTTTATTTTTCGATGAAACTATGAAATACAAAGGTGATTGCTAGCAGCAACCTCTTCGTTACAGATTTATTTAATGTGGAATTATTTAGATGACTTTTTTACTACTTTAGAGATTGTGCATATTTACTGATAATGATGGACTGTAGAATTGTGCATATTTACTGATAATAGTGGACTGTATAAGTTTGAGTAGACTTTTATGATGGAAATGTTCTGAATTGGGCAGTTTTGTCATTGGTGCATGAGTTTTGTTTCATTGTTTACTGGAAAAATGTTCAAAGCAATAGGAAGGTGTATCAAAGAGCACATGTATGTTTCGTATGCAAGGGGCCTATGATTTGAAAACAGCAAAGAATTAATCTTTATCTGCCACAGGTAAAATGTATTTTCTTTGAATGTGGGTTTCAATGTTGTTTCAATGAATGTGAGTTTCAATGGCAGAAAAGGTTTAATGCCAAGTTTGTTTAGCAGATGTCTTAGTGTTTGTGCTGTAAAATGCAAAATAAAACTTTCAAAATGAAGTTCAAATCATCATAGAAGTAAATCAGTATGCACATTAGTGTTTATGGTAAATGGAGTGAAACAGCCAAGTAATGGATCATTGGAATGGCTGCAGGGGGAGGCTCCATTTGACCATGGTTTTGTGAGGGGGAAGGGTGGCAAACTTAGGCAGCCCCAGCTGAACCATACCTCCCAACTGTCCAGATTTTCAAAGAATGAATAGATTTTTTGCTTCTTATTTTTGGTTTGTTCCTCATAAAATTTGTGGTTTTCTGGCAAATCATTTAGGAATTAAGTCACTAATGACACAGAGTTTCAGACTTCATAACCTTCAGAAAAATGCATGCTAAAGCAAGACCTGTTCATCAACTGTCTCAGTTTATACAAGAGCAATTTTTAGTACTGTTTATATGTTCCCCCAATATATTTGGCCTTGTCCTGATTTATTGCATTAACAGGTTGAGAGGTACATGCAAATAAATTGCTTTATAGAATTAGGCATAGCCAAACCTCTCAACTGTCCCTGATTTTGGCTCAAAATGTTGCTCTTCCCCTAATGATCCCTCCACAAAATAGCAATTTTGGAAGAAAACATGGAGGGGTTTATAATTAAGAAATAACTGTAATAATCTATTAGATTACTTTTATTTCAGAAATGCATGTAGATTATTTTATTTTGTCAGCTTCTCAAGTTAGCGGTACTAATATTAAAGTGTCCCTTCTTTGACAGGTTCCCAGCTGTATACTTAAACCTCGACACGGCTATTAATAGGACGTGCTGGAGGGATAGATTCATCACCCAAAGACTCCCTATGCTGTGGAATAAAATCCCGGTATATGTGAGGCAGAGCACCTCGCTGGCCTTGTTCAAGAGAAATCTTGACCAATGGATGGGAGATCGCAGATATACCCCAGGGATTACCTCAGTGTCACTGCTCGACAGAGGCACAGCAAAATAATGGGTATAGTTCCCCATACTAAAGGGGTGGCGTAAGCCACAAAACTATGGGCTAGGCTTGTAAATGCCCTCGGGCAGATAGCCTAGTATGAACCTATGAACCTATGAACCTATTGTGTTGCTATTTTATATTTTACATCACATTTTTGGTCCATTTTTCATAAAATTGTGTTTTTGGCAAATTAGTGTCAAATCATTAAAGACTGAAGTTAGAAAATAATGACAGACATTTGAGTTTCAGATTTCATACCATTCAGAAAGTTCATACTAATGCAAGACCTCTGTTATCTTTCTAAGTTTATAAGAGCAATATTTTAAAAATTGTCCTTATGTTTGGGCCTTTGTCCCATTTCTTTGTATGACTTTGTCCAGATTTCTTGCTCTGAGGTTGAGAGGTATGACAAATGTGTCAGGGCCATCACAAGTCAGCCAGAGACATTTCAAACTGTGACATACTTGTTGCACCCCACTCCCCCATGTAGTGACTCTGGATGTGTCGAAGCAAGGCAAGGAGTACTTATGCAGTGTAAATGTGCAGAGAATCCCACCCATCCAAGGTAGACACAAGTACTAGAGTGGCTTTTCATCTGTCCTTGATTTTTACAGAATGGTCTGGTTTCTGTCATATTTTTTGTACTGTTGATTTATGCTTATTACTCAAAGTGCCTTTTGCTCTGTGTTTAAGTAGCAATACTTTAATGACCATCAGGTAAGCTTGGCTGAGATTGCAAGATGCAAGTAAGCTTTAATAAGCATACTGTTAAAGAATTGCCAACATTGAAAGCCTTTATGTTGCCATGTAGAGAATACTTAACTAGATAATGTATAAGCCTTGGGTATTGAAATGCATATGACAGTATTTGTAATAAAGGACAGGATTACATTATTTTAAGAAGCTCATTACACTTGGAGACTTCCAGTCATCTCTGCAGGCTTTACCCGTAAACAGAATGCCAATTGTGTGGTCCATAACCTGTACAGTAATCCTTTTAAGCAATGTATCTTGAGCTTATTTCTTGTTTGCTTTTCATTTTTTACTTTGATCATGTTTTCCCCATGAAACAAGTAGATGTCAGGCAGCAGGTCTTTTTTTGGATAAGGAACATTTTTACAAGTGGGTGCATCAGAGATTTCTACTTTCAGCATGTTTCTTGGTACTTTAATAAATGAATGAATATAAATTATAATTAGAACTGCAGTGCAAGAAGTAGTTTGAGTTGAGAGCTGCTTGTTTTTCTTATACTTGATTTTGACTGGCATTCCATTCATGTATTTAAAAAAAAGTAATTTATTTTTTCATGCCTCACAAACTTTTTTGTTTCCATCTAGATATTAAGCTGTCATGCAGCCAATGCATTGAAATATTTTTATTCTTCTACACTTCATTTTGTCTTGATTGGACTCTCATAATGACGGTATGGCACCCAGGGCAGTATATTTAGTTTTTGTGGTTTTGAGCATAGCTCCTCCCCTTTCTAGTTGGCCACACCCCTTTCCCATTGACCCCACCCATTCAGCTGTCTCCTGCAGCCCCCCTTTGATTTGAAGTCACCAGCCGCCACTGGTCTAAGGTTGTATTGTCTCACACCAAGAAATGCATGGAGTACACAAGGCCAATGAGGGCCAGTTTCTGCTAAAAGGTGTATACATTGCCTAAACGAGTTTGCGTAGCATGCACCAGGTTTAAAAAGCAAACAAAAAGAACAGGAAATAGCAGCTCTGTACACATCTGAGCACTGGGTTTACACGGCACACCTTGGGGCTTAAACGGGAAGGCAATAGGAAGGGAAAACAGCAGTAGGAAGATAATCATGGTGAACTAGAATAGCAGACAGGTGAAATGTATCAGAATCAGCCAAATACACATGCAGCAGCCCAACACACTACTATAAAGCATGCAAACACCTTGCAGACTGGACGCAGGGGAAACAGCAGGAGGAAGGCAATCCAGGAGAACTAGCATAGCTGGCAGGTAAAATTTATCAGAATCAGCCAATTACACAGGCAGCAGCCTAGCCCAGCACACCACTATAAACTATGCAAATACTTGTCCCTCTGTTTTTTCCCACACACTCTACACCACTGGTGTACACAAATGGGGAAATTTTACCTAACAAAAGCAACAAAATGATAGGGGCTGCTTTTGCTCTCATAAATCAATATGTGGAAGAGGCTGAGGGTGGTGAGGATGAGAATGCTGATGACCAACCCACAGTGAGGAGAAGGAGAAGAGTGTACAGACTCAGGTTAACCTACCTGGGGCTACATGAGCTGAGGATAGTGGAGCACTATAGGGTGGACAGGGACCTCCTACAGCAAATTGTTGAGCTGTGCCGGCCACACCTCACACATAGAACCAACAGAGGGGTACCCCTCCCAGTGGATGCCAAGGTATGTGTAGGCTTAAGAATACTTGCCACAGGTACTTTCCAAAGACCAGCTGGGGATATCATGGAGATCTCACAGTCATCGGCATCCAGGGTACTCCACCAGTTCCTGGATGCCATGTCAGCACATACTGGTGAGCACATATATTTCCACAACACATGTGAGACATTGACCAGCAATATGCATCTCTTCCACCAAATAGCAGAATACCCTGAGGTAGTGGGTGCTATAGACTGCATGCACATACACATCAAAGCACCACCTGGTGAGCGGGGTAGGGTCTACATAAACTGCAAGGGCTTCCCCTCCATCTACTGCCAGGTCAGGTGCGATGCCCAGGACATTATCATGAATGTGTCTGCTGGCAGCCCTGGAAGCTATCATGACTCCCACATCTGCCATATGATGCAGCTGTACCAGAGATTTGCCAATGGGGACATTCCTTGTGGCCACCTAGTGGGGGATGCTGGTTATGCACTGGAGATATGGCTGATGACACACATCAGAAATGCACACACTCCCAAACAAGAACTCCATAATGAGGTGCACGCACAGACCAGAAACATAATAGAGCATGTGTTTGGGATGCTCAAGTCATGGTTCCGGTGCTTGGACATATCCGGTGGAGCCTTGCAGTACTCACCAGCTACATGTACCCAAATTTTCATTGTATGTGCCATGCTACACACTATGATCCTGTGGAAACAGCTGCAGCAGGAACAGCACAGGCCAGGACCACACAGCCCCCCACCATTGACAAGGCCAGCACAAGCACAGAGTGATTCAGAGGAGGAACAACCTGAGCCTGCCGTGTAGGCAGAAGAAGGCATTCCCAGTATGCCCAGGCCTTGGCAAAGAGAGTATGCATAGCACATACACTGAGACAGTTGGAACCAAGGGAATGACACCTCTCTCTGACTCGCACATACAGTAAAAGGGATGCCAAACATGACACTGCCTGTGCTTAACCTGTGCCCTCCAGTACCATCCTCAATACTGGCACAGCCACAAGGTGAGTCACTCTCACTATCAATTGCTGAATGGAGTAGTACATACATACATACATACATACAAATGTTTCAAGCACGAGCATTAAGCCCTTCTAGCTTGCCAATATACCAAAACACTTGTTCCCATAATAAATGTCCAGGCTGTTCTTAAACATATCTAAACTGGTACTTGCTTTAATGTAATTTAGTAGTCTGTTCCAAGCATCAGCTACTCTGTCAGAGAATCAATTAGTACACTTCTCATTCCTATAGAATCTTCTACATAGGTTATCTGATGATTCTGTAGTACTTTTTGATAACCCCAAACATTCCCAGAGCTAGTTGTCTCTAAATGCCCTATATACCTGAATAAGATCTCCTCTTAAATATCTGAAAGAGACACTGTATAAGTTCAGATATTTTAGTCTTTCATAACTTAGACTTTCACATCCATGGATGCCCTTGGTATATTTCCGCTGTACTCCTTCCAGTTTATTCATGCTTGTTTTCCTATAGGGTTTCCATATTGTTATTCCATACTCAAGTTTGGGTCTAATGTAACTAACAAACAATGACTTCATTATGTTTGATTTCCTAGACTTTATAAATCTTTTTATACAACTATAGTTCTGTGATTAGAAAAACTCATAGCTGAATCTACCCATATACCCAGGTCCTTAAATGAGTCTACAGTTTCAATCACTGTGTGCTGTATTAAATATTCACCTTTCAGTTTATGCCTCCCAAATCTCATATGCTTAGTTTTTAATGTATTTATCAACATATTATTCTCCTGTGCAGAAATGGTCAATTTAGTCAAATTATTTTTCAGACATACCTTATCTGTAACACTTGTAATAAGTTTACACAATTTCAGGTCATCAGCATATAGATTGTAGAACTCCTCAGATGAAAAAGTAAGGTCTGAAAGATACAATCTAAACAAGTAAGGGCCTAGGACAGAGCCCTGTGGGACACCTTGACTGTAACCAAGGATTTCACCTGTCCAGTTGGTGTGTGATAATTGCCATGTCCTATTTGTGAGCTATGCAGCTATCAGTACATCAATACCTAGTTGTACTAATTTATTGATCAGTGTTTTGTGTATGACCCTGTCAAATGCTGAAGTTAAATCTATATAAATCACATCACAGCACAATTTTTCATTCATTGCTGTTATTATATTGTTATAGAACATCATGTTACAGGTGGTAATAGATTTATTTTTAACATATGCATGCTGATATATGGTTTCAAGTTCCAACCTATCCAGTTCTGACAATAACTCATCCAGTATTAGTAT
The DNA here is from genome assembly GCF_019279795.1 of Protopterus annectens. NCBI lineage: Eukaryota > Metazoa > Chordata > Ceratodontiformes > Protopteridae > Protopterus > Protopterus annectens. Next base: position 720,767,346 of record NC_056751.1, on the reverse strand, counting down.
GTTCTGCTAATTGTATCTATGGTATAGATGTGAGCATGCAAGGGAATTGGATGGCTGAGTGGGATGGCAGCAGATAGTAGACATGTATATTGGCAGCATGAAATCCATAACAAATACTGGTGTCAACATAGTAGGTAGGCAGTGCTAGACAAGACGACAAAACCCACTGCAGGACATGTGTTGGGCCAAATGTGTGTCCATAGGACACATGCATGCATGTCAGTGAGGCTCACATACCCAACAACAGTCTCAGCCAGCAGGATAGGTGTAGATGAACACAAAGAAAGGCTGTGCTAAGGCCTCAGATTTATGGCAATGGAGAACAGCCCCCCTCCAGACCTTCACAGACAGACTACAACAGATCAGGCAGGTGGATGTTAGTTCTGAAGGCTAAGAAGTCTAAAACTGAAATGTAGGTCATTAAACCTAAGAACTGTACTACACTGATATGCCTCTAGTGTGCATGATAGGTCAGAATGCAAAATGAAATGGAGGCCAACAGAGTACCTGAATTACCAGTGTGCTCATAGCAAATGGTTACAGTTATCTGGTGTGCCCTCCCCCCAATCCTATGTAGAAATGTAGTAACATCTATGTCTGGGTATAATAACAGTGGAAAACAGATTACCTGAGCTGGCCAAATAGCAGGATAGATTATTGCATGTGTACAGTATGCAGGCCTCTGTGTGTGAGGTTCTTGTGTGTTGTATATTGTGTGAAAGTGGTCAGCATATAGACATGGAGGGTTGTGTCCTGGTGGCCAATGGCCAGTACTGTTGATGACAAGAACAAGTTCTCACATCTGCAGTGCCAAACATAATCCATCCTAGCAAGACACAATCCAGCAGTAATTCATACTAATAGATCAGATGTAATATCTGTCACCATCTGAAAGATGGACATAGCATGAATGTGGGCCCAAACATACAAACAGTACACAGGTTGAAGTACCCTAGACAGAGAATGTATAAAATGTTACTGTCAAATGGACACACCTTTGGATTTGTACTTACAGTTTAGCAGCACATTAGTTAGCTGTGTAGTGTGGAATACCGATGTAGACTGGCCAAACAATGGCAGACCACAAAATGCACCAGTATGAACTACTGAGAAACTGTTGATGTCCCTGCACAAGCTAGCATAAGGGGAATACCCCACGTATGCCTGTGAGACAGCTGTAAGTAGCTTAATAGCATGCATGCACTCAGCTCATCCCAACATCAGCCACAGGTACCACACAGATCATATCCCTGCTGTTGGGAATGAGTACAATATGACCCTTCACTTCTGTATGGGAATACCCACAGCATGCAGAATGCTGAAGAGGTGTCCCATGCAGGTGTGTCCCTAGCTGTAAGCAGCACCCTGCCAGCACCCACACCAATGGATTAATAAGGACAGAAACTATTGCCATTAAGACCTTGCACACCTACCCTGTCACCCCAGGGGAATACAGTGGCTTGCAGCCTGGGGATATAGGAGTGACAGAATGCACTCGCCTGCTACAGATGGCCTGCATCACCACTAAATGCCCTACAGTCCTCTGTCAGAGGCCTGTGTCTCGCCCTTACTGCCACTATATGTTATCACATGGACTCCCAAATAATGACATAACACAGTCCACAGAACACAAATGCAAGGCCATGTTGACAAATCCCAGTAGCATGTTCACCATGTCCTACTGCATGAACTGTGGATCACCTCAAAATACTGCTGGGATGAAGTGATAACTATAGGCATACTTATCAGATATTGTTTGAATAATGTTAGGAAGAGGATAGAATAACAAAGGGGGGGGTAGAAGCATGGACGCCATGGAGTGTGTAAAGTCTGAAACTCTGATGTGTGCACATACTAACCCTAACAGCAAACACAGGGATGGGTGGCTACAAACTTGCTCAGAAACCAGAATCTGAAGGGGTAATGACCAGAAATATGAGCCCTACCTTTGGGTAACCTGTGTGAATCTGTACAGCTGTGATGTATGGCCAAAGCAGGATATGTCCATTCTGTCACATCAATAGATGTACAGCAGGGGATCCTCAGCCACCACAGTACCAAGGTGTTGGACCATTTACACAGACCCATCAGCAAGTGTCTGCAGCTCCTCCTCCAGAATGACATGAGTGTGCAAGAATATGTAGGATGCAGATCACAATACTGGATAAAGCGTCATTCAGTTTGTATTCCCCAGGGAATTACTGTGGGCAAATATGTATACCTGTCAGTAGCTGATGACATAAAACATCACAGTGTAAAACAGTACATATGTCTGAATATCTCTGCTAACATCAAAACCATGTAGCATAAGGAACACAGACACAATTAGTTACAGTATGCCACTACCCTTTGCCCATTGTAAGCCCATATTGTCAACCTATCTACAGATATCCTGCATAAACAGGTTGCTAGATGTAGGTGTAGAACACAAATGCCTGCACTGAAGTACAACCTACCTGGAATGGATTCACACATTCAGTACAGAAGGTCATACTGGGCATGCTCCCACACAACAGAAATGAAGCTCATGTCTGGCTACAACAGTGGACTATACATATTTGTCAGTCACAGATGCCTGTGCACACACACTCCACATTGCACGCCAGTCATGCCTTGCATACACATTGGATAGGAATACACACATATATCCAAGGACAACACATTTATAATATTTAAAACATACACATACATAGATGTGGGGAAGAGAGTGACAAAGAGCTCCCTATCATGAGGACTGTCCCATCCAGCACACATCCAATTGGCCAAAATCACAGGATGTGCAAATGTCTATCACTGTACACATTTTTCTTCTGGTAGCCCTCTGCACTATAGTGTCTGTGGTGCTTGTGATAACTATGTAACATGACAGTACAAGTCATTATTCATGTAGCAGTTGTGTACACAGTCCTGTCAAATGTAAAGTTGTGCGTGCTTCCAGAGGAATGGTTTATGGCCCATTCACACACACTGCACTCCACATTGCCCTACTTTGGCAAGCCTACTGATGTCACTCACCTTGAAATACACCTTTGGAGAAGGGCTAACCCTGTAAGCTCTGTGATGTGTGCAATAACTCTGTAATGCTGTAGTGTAATGCACTATGTAGGTAG
>NC_056751.1:720762563-720763736 GCF_019279795.1 Protopterus annectens | reverse complement strand
CACTCATATAAATTACTACATCATGTCGGCGTTGTCCCTTTACCTTTCCTATATGGAATACATCCTTCCTGTGTGGGCAGCAGTGTTACAGACAGCAGGTAGCAATACCTCTTACTACAAGACTTGCAGACACAGGCCAACTACATATTTGTATAAGGTTCCAAACCTACAGACAGTGTGAGTAGTATTGTTATATGTATTGTATATGCCTAGTTTTACAGGGTTTGTGTGCACATGCTAGTTTTGCATGGAAAGCAGTCTGTCTGCATAACTCTCAACTGTGGACCTAGCCACATGATGGTCAGAGGAATGGCTGTTATGTTTTGTCTGTTCACCACACAGGTCTTGTCTGTGATATATCAGTGGCATTCTGTCTGTTGAGCACTGCCAGTACATGGCTACATCCGTTTGTGTTTCTGACTTCATATTCCTGATTAAGGGTATGTTGCAACCAATCCTGTAACACCAGCAACTTTCACAGTGTATAATAATATTGCAAATATGGCCCTGTGTTCCATCCTCTATCTTCCACCTATATACCAGGCTTTGTCCATATGTCACGCAGTAAGAAGTTGTTAAGTAGTGGCCTATGATTATGTTGTGCTGCCATTCCTGCCATCATTCCAGTGATGTTGTGGTCCCCACACATATTGTGGGGTAGGGTCTCTCTCTCTCTCTCTCTATATATATATATATATATATATATATGTGTGTGTGTGTGTGTGTGTGTGTGTGGGTTGCAGCTGGACAAAACATGTGTGCCCTTGTGCAGTCCAGAAGTTAGTGTATGTAACACTGTTATATGCCCCTGTAAGTCATTCTATGAGGGAGGGGTATGCACTATATATAACCTAGGCTGTTACAACATGTGAGGGATATCAGTAGTAAGACACATGCAGGTATATGGCTGTACATTTTCATACATTTCACTATGGGAACAGTGGTGGGCTAGTGCTTACTGTCTTACAGACAGTTCTGTTTGTCTGTGTGATAGGATGTTTTAAGTTAAGCATTGTTATGTGACTGATACACTTTCCCTATGACAACTTCAGTTATTTTCCCCCAAGGGGTTGATTACAGAGTGTAATTGGAGGCTGCTAAATATACATCTGCTTTAAATAGTGTAGATTGACTCTTACCTTACAGGCCAGTGTTTCTTTACTGTTGTACTAT